>NC_135346.1:60676122-60809495 GCF_023851605.1 Tamandua tetradactyla | reverse complement strand
TTTGTGTTGAATATTGAATGTAATTGGTCATATATTCACTCTTAGATCAGGCCTTTTGTTTGCTATTTGTGCCATCCTTTCCTTATCTAATTGTTCTTCCATTGGATTGTTTAAATCTATATTTACATTTACATTTTACCCACAAAGTACTTTCGGTCATCCAATTGGTTTCCATGTTCAATTCTTCCAGAAATATCCAGTATCCTCATTTATGACATTGATAGAATGAATACTCAAGCTTTATATAAACAATATCATACAGCATATTCTCTTTTGTGCGTGCCTCATTTTCCTCACTACATATCTGCTAATTTTATGTGTTGTAATAGCATTGTATGTTTTACATGGCTGGTAGTATTCTACCATATGAACAGTTAACTTTTTACTTATTCATTATCCTTTTACTGGATATGTATTTTTTGTTATCAGATATTACCTATTAGAAAAAATATATCACCAGTAACAATTGCTGTACCTGTTTTTGGTGGACATAAACACTTACTTTACTTAAGTATGTAGAAAAGAAATTGCTGGATCTAAAGCAGATGTATGTGTTTCCATAACGTATAACGAAAATATGTTTTTCAATGTAGAATATCTGTGGCACTTCACCAGGAATATATACATAATATGTGTGTCTTCTCCACACATATGTCAAAATTTTTAATCAAATCCTTAAAACTTCAGCAAATCTATAAGGTGTGTAGTGGAATTCCATAGTGCTCATAACTTTCAGCTGGACGATTATGTTTAGTATCTTCTCATATCCTTATTGAGCAATTAGGTATCCATGCTTAATCAATCTATTATTCATTTTATTACCGGAATTGTTGTAAGAGTTTTCAATACAGAATATTGACCTGTTGACAGATGTATTATTATAATGACTTATAATCCAATATTTGACTTGCTTTTATCTCTATTGACATTGTCACCTGTTATTCAAATTGCCATAATATTTTTGAGCCTTGAATTTTCATATATGTTTTTAGGAATAGCTAAATATTAAAAAATGAACATGAGTACTCACACATACACACAAACCAATAACCAAAGAAGCACTATTTGCATTTTTATTTAGATTTAGATTGCTTGGTAAGAATTGACATCTTTACAAGTTGGAGTTTTCCTATCCATTAAATTTGATATACTGGACTAATTTCTGGTGTTCTATAATAATTTCAGAGTAATGTTTTCAGATTTTCATGAAAAAATCATGCACAGTTGTCATTAAATTTATTCCTACATATATGGTTGTTTTTCTTTCATTTACTATTTTTTTCTTGTAATATAGAAACACAACTAAGATCATGGGGTAATGTGTGCAAAATTGCAATGTATGGATCTCCAAAGGCCTTTCCCTAGATAGAAGTAGTAAATAATCCAGCATAAACTTGTCAAACTCACCTTGGTTGGTACACTGAAAATACTCAAACGTTTACAATAGTCACGTGAGTTCTGAATCAAATAATAGTCCACCTTTGTGGGAGAACTTTGTCATACTTTTATTTAGCCTCTTATTACACCCAACCCTATGTGGGGCAGTCTTGAAGGTGGAAGCTCAAATTCCCAGTGTGGCTACTTGTTTCCAGAGGAAACAGCGCAGCCCTACTTACCAAGGAATTGTCTTTGACTCTTTTGACTTCTGTGCTAAACTGAAGGACTGATGCAATGTGTTTGCCATTTTAGCTTTTAATTAGGCATTCTCTCATAGAGGAGAACAGCTATGTGGAGGGAATGCCTAAAAAATATGGAAATACATCTTCAGCTGCCACCTAAGAAAAGAGATTAGAGTTGATGCAAATCAAACATGTAAAAGTGGGAAGAAAATAGGGGGAGTTATATAAGCTCCCACATATCATGGGGAATCTAGAAAACCACACATGCTTGAGGAACCATGGTCATGAAAGAGAGGAGAATTTAAGTTCTCACCTCTATCTGATATTTTGGATCCTTCAAACAGGAATTGAAGTCCAGAGGAGAGGTATAGATAGCTTTTCTACATTTGAAGAAATGTCTCAAACCATAACCAATTTGCAAATTCTGGGAAGGTTTTCTATGCACTTTCCCTTCTTTAAATTTCCTTTTCCATGTGTGTAAAGAAATCTCTGTCAATCACTAGCTGATCTCAAGCAAAAATATATAGGTAACAGAGATCACAAAGAACAAAAAATATAGTCATTAAAGATTATGTAGAAAAGGCACCAGGGAGGGCCATGGTGGCTGAGCAGGCAGAGAGTTCTCACCTGCCCTGCCTGCCAGAGACCGGGGTTCGATTCCTAGTGCCTGCCCATGCAAAAAAAAAAGAAAAGGCACCAAACAAAACCATAACAACTCACAGCAGGCAACAACAACCACCATGATGTGGAGAAAGAATCTGAGTTCAAGAGTCACCATATTATAATATTCAAAATGTTAATTTCTCAATACCAATTATAAGGCATGCAAAGAAGAAGGAAATTGTGCCCTGTGCAAGGGTAAAATACAGAAATTAACAGAAACTGTCCCTGAGGAAATGTAAATAGTGGATGTATTAGATGAAGACTGAAAATTGAATGCCTTTAATATGTTCAAAGAACTATTAAAATTAATGATCAAAGAAATAAAGGAAACCAGGAGGATGATTTTATCTAAATAGAGGTTAACAATAAAGAGATAGCAATTATTAAAAAAAGAATGAAATACAAATCATGAGGCTGAAAAATACAGTAACTGAAATAGAAATTTCACTAGCATGTTTCAAAACCACATTTGAGCAGCAGAAGAAAATATCAACAAACTTGAAGATAGGTCAATTTAACTTATTTGACCTAAAGAACAAAATAAAAAAGACTGGAAAAAATATGAACAGAGCCTAAAAGACCTGAGAGACACATATACATATAATGAGGAGGTGAAAAACAGCAAGGGCCAGAGGAAATATTCTCAGAAATTATTGCCAAAATAACCAAATTTGATTGATTAAGGCCAGGGTGTTCTACAAACCACATGTAAGATAAATAGGAAGAGTTCTGCACTGAAACTATTATAATCAAATGTTTGACAATCAAAGCCAAAGAATTTGGAAAGCAGGAGAGATGTGACTTGTCACATATAATGGGTCCTACATACAATTAAGGGATGATTTCCATCAGAAACCATGGGGGCAAGAGGCACTGGGATGGTACATTTAAAGTGCTAAAAGGAAGAATAAAGAAAAACTTTCATTCCAGATATCTATATCAGAAAAAACTCTCCTTCAAAAATGAAGACCTAACTGTAAAATTCCCAGATAAACAAAAATTGAGGGAGATTATCACTAGTAGAATTTCTCTTTGAAATCCTACAGGAATCTTTGGGCTTGAAATGAGAGGACACTAGACATCATGTTGAAGTCACAAAAAATAACAAAGAATGTTAATAAAATAAATGTACATATGTAACCAGAGATTCAAGTATTATTGTCCTTTCCTTTGCAATTACTCTTCTTCTTCTTTTTATGATGGAAATCACAAATTAATGAAATAATTGCAAATCAATCTTAATGGATACAGATTTATAAAATGTGCCCTTTAATATAAACTTAAAATTAAGATAAAACCACTGAGAAAACTACATAAAAATATGCGGGAAAGGAAATGAAATAAATATTGGTCACTAAAATAAAAATCAACTAAACAACTGGATAGCAGTAATGGAGGAACTGAGGAACATAAAACAAATGACATAATGAAAACAAACAGCAAAAGATTAGAAGACAGTCTTAACTAAGCAGTAAGTACTTTAAATGCAAATGGACCATACTCTCCATTTAAATGACAGCGATTAGGATGAGAGGAAAAATAATACAATCCAACTATATTCTGACTACAAACATTTACTCCAGTTCCAAAGACAGAATGAGGCTGAAAGTGAAATAATATAGTAATGCAAAGAAAGTTCAGGTTGTTATGTTAATGATACAAAATAAATTCTAAGTAAGAAAATCTTGCAACAAAGAAGGATATCATATTTTTTTAAGTTTCAATTCACCAAACAGATATAATGACAGCATTATGAACAGGACATCAAAATGTATGAAGAAACTTTAACAAATCTGGTTGAGAAATACAAATTTCTACAATAAAATCTGAAGACTTCAGTGTCCCACTTTCAATAATGGATAAACAATCAGACAGCAGATAAATAAGGAAAGAGGGAACTTGGGCAACATCCACATATTTAACATGTACAGAACACTCCACCTGAAAACAGCTGAAAATGAATTCTTCTCAAGAGTACATTGTCTCTTATACAAGATAAAGTACTTATTGACCCACAAAAAAGACCCGATAAAACTAAAATTTTGAAATTCTGTAATGGATTTTTTCTGACACAATGAAATCAAATTGGAAGTCAATTAACCAAAGAAAAAAACAGAAAATGCACAAATACATCAATTTGTTTAAACACACTCAATCTGCCAAATTGCCAAGGAAGAGATCACAAGGAAAATTAGAAAATACTGTGAGATTAATGAAAGTAAAAATACAATATTTACAAGCTAGCATGCAGTGATATATATTACTCAAGAAAATATATAAAGTTTTAAATACTTACAGAACAGTAACCAAAATTTACTTCACTGAACAAGAAATAGAGGATAAAACAAGTTCGAAGTCAGGAAAAATGGAAATAATAAAGAATAAAACAGAGATAAAGAAAATTGTAAAACAACAGAGAAAGTCCACAAAAGTAACAGTAACTGTGCAAAGATCATAAAATTGACAAGCTAGAAAGACTGATTAGGACAAGACAGAAGATTCAGATACCTAGAATCAGTGATGAGAGGGGGAGCATTACTATTACCAACCACATAGAGAGAAAAAGGTTTTGGGACAATAATATGAACAAGTGTATACCAACACCTTAGATGCTTCAGATGAAATGTCAAATTCCTAGAAACGCAGAAAATGTGATTAATGACTAAAGAAAAATTGAATAACAAGTAGACTTATGGAACCAGTAATTAAAACTTTGAATAAAAGAGCAAGACACTGGCCAGGGTGATTCAATAATGAATTCTATGATACATTTCAAGAATTAATACCAGTTCCCTTCAAAGATTTTCAAAATGTAGAAGATAAAGGGTCATTTCCTAAATCATTCTAATAGGCTGACATAATCTTGATACCAAAGCCACGCAATAATCATAAGAAAGGAAATGTACAGATCAATATGCATGATTATATATGCAAATATACCAAACAAAACACTAGTCAGTTGATGACAGCAGCATATTAAAAGGATTAAATACCATCACCGTGCAGGATTTTTCCTCAGGAATGTGAAGGAGGTTCAACATTCTAATATAAATCAATGTAACGCACACAAACACATGCATGCTCATGCAAACAATTATTGCAATTGATAAAGGAACAATCACTTGAAAAATCCAAGATAATTTCAGGACAAATCATTCAGCAATTTAACAGTGCAGAGGAACATCATCAACCTGATAAAGCATTCATGAAAACACCAGTTCTAACATATGCTCAATGGCAAGATTAAAAGTGTCCCCACTAATATGCGAAACATGAAACTGATATCTGTTTTCACCATTTGTATTCAAATTTAAGCAGGAACTTATAGAAATTAGGCAAGAAAAATAAATAAAATGCACTCAAATTGGAAGGGAATAAAACTTTATTCACAGCTGAAAAACATATATAGAAAACGCTATCAAAACTACAGATACACCCACAAAAACTATTAGTGCTAATGTATGGATTCAGCAAATTGAAGAAAACCGCATCAACTTCCAAAATAAGTTGTATATCTACACAATAGCATTCCTCATTACTCACCTTTTTGCCTAATTGTTGCATTTCATCTTTGTAGTGGACAATTTGACTTCTTTTCATTTCCTCCCCTACATATACCTTTTAGGAATTTTCTGGTTGATTATGTTTTCATATATATATTAATGGACAAACTTTATAAATATGTGCCCATTAAAGATTTATAATTAGTATTTCATTCAGTTGTGTTTTAAATCCTATAGGAAAAAGAGAAATTATAAGTTACAGCTACAGTAAATTTAAATTTGCACATAGTTACCTTTCCCAGCATTCTTTAGTTCTTCTTGTGTCTCCAAATTAATGCTGAATGTCTTCTCACTTCACCCCCAGGATTCCCTTTAGCATTAATATAGGACAGGATGACTGGTGACAAATTCCTGTAACTAATGTTCTTTCTGAAATTCTTGATGTTGACTTCATTTTTGAGTTGTAGTTATGCTAAATATAGAGTCCTTGTTTGAGAGTTGTTTTCTAATCCTTACAGCCCTGTTAATTTATCAACCAACTAGGTGACCATTTACTTCTTTGGAAATCAGCTATTAATCCAATAGATCTATTACATATGATGAATCACTGTTCTTTTGCTGCTTTCAAGAGTTTTCGTTATTATATTATATTAATTATATTACATTATATTATATATATTATTTTATTATAATGTGTATAATTGTGGAACTCTTAGCTTATCCTACTTTAGATTCCAACAGAATCTCAGATTTCACCATGTCTTTCATCAAATTTAGTAAGATTTTTGCCATTATTTCCTCAAACGTTCTTTCTAGCCTTTACTCTTTTTTCCTTCTGGGGCTTTCATTATGTGTAGGTTGTTATGCTTGATGGTGCCCCACAGGTCCCTTAGGTTCTGTTCATCTTTTGTGCAAATTTTTTGCATGTTGCTAAGACAGGATTGTTTAACTGGCCTATAGTCCACTTTGTTGATTATTTTTTCTACCTGCTCAAATGTATTTTTGAAACATTCTAATGAATTTTCCATTTTAGTCCCTGTGTTTTTCAAATTCAGAATTTTTAGCTAGTTCCATTTATAATTCCTGTTTCTTTTACTGATAACTTTTATTTAGAAAACATTGTTCTCCTGGGTTCCTTATTTATTGATCCATTAATTTTGATAGCTCACTGAGCATAAAACAGTTCATTATAAGTCTTTTGTCTAATTCAATGTGCTTCATAAGAGGCAATTCCTAGTTAATTATTTGTTGTTGTTTTTTCCTGTGCATGGAGCATACTTTCTTTATTCTTTACATGCCTTGTTTTCCTTTTTGCTGAGAAGGAAACATTTTTAATATTAGATATGATAACTCTGAAAATCAGATACTTCCTCCTTCTTAAAAGTTTTTCTTGTTTGCTGTGGATCGATATATTTCTTCTTTTTTTTTTTTGGTTGTTGTTACTTTTCTGACCTATATTTAATAATGATATTCTTCCTTGATTTTGGACTGTGACATATGTTATATTAGCTTGTGGTCAGCTAGCGGTTTGACAGAGATTTCCTTATGTACTTGGAGCCAAGGGTAAAAAGAGAGAAGAGGGATCTGTCCTGGTCTTTACAAATTGGTTCTGTGTTGGGGCACTCCTTCAAATTTAGCCAGGGTATCTAAAATTCTGGTCTGGCCTTCACTTTTTGTTTGTCCTGAGCCTAATAGGTTTTTCACAAATCTTTACTCACCTTGCATGCTCTGGCTTACTTATGGGATTCCTTGTTGTAAGTGGGAGTCTTTGTACCTCCTTCTGCAGCTGTTTCTCCCAGGACTCAGGCATGTCTGTTATTTGCCTAAACTCGGATCTACTTCCCAAGGCATCAGCTTCTTTTTCATTTGTCTTTTCAACATTTTTTAGCAATTACCTCTACATAGCTTCTTTTCTTCCCTGAGACTACTGCAAGTCAGCTTCTACAAAGACAAGCACCTTGTATTTTTCCATTATGTCACCCCCTGAAAGGTCAAAACATACAAACATAATGTTTTGTGTAAAGGGACCACTTGGCTCCTTCTGGAACCAGGTACCCACACTGGGGAAGTGGGTTTCCATCTTGAACACTTTCACTGCACATGACAGGATGTGTTAACATAACACAAAGCTCCTCAATCATTTTATAGTTCACACTTTGTGGATTTCCCTTGGATTTTAAAAGTTACTGAGGATATACTGTCTGAAAGAATTTCTTAACTTTCCACCAAGCATATTATTGCATATTGTGAATTCTTATATCCACCTCTGCTTTCAGGATAATTTAGCTTTCTGCAAAGCAAACAGAAAGTAGAGAGTTTAGTTTCAGTATGTATCATAGAAGAGAATGAAGTATCTTTTTTAAAAAGAAAAGATAGCATCATTGCTACAGAAAGGCTTAGGGACTGTTATTAATGGGCAATTGTTATTGTGTAATTGTTACAGAGTATACAACAATCTACTTTTGTCTTCAGGTTAACAAGAAAGAAGTTTGAGCATATTTGGCCAATAAGTTTGATTCTATATAATATGCATACGCCCCCTCAGTTTTTACCAGTGTCCCTAAGAGATGTGATATAAAAATGAGAATTTCTGGTTAAATACAACTGCTTCTGGGCATAATGATGACAATTTGAAGACCTCAGCATTGTTACTCTTCAATCATAGGGGTAAACCTTCCTTCAGCGCCTTCCAGCACACGTAATAAGACCTAACTATAGAGTTGGACAATGCACCATGAACTATCAATTTCTTTCTCCTGACGTGCCATCTTGGGTTCCTGGATTCAACGTTTTTAGTCTTTATCATTATCAGCAGAGCTGGCTAATACCTTTGCTCAGCCAATTTTCCCATGCACATATTTTAATCTCAACCAAAGCCTCCAACATGGACTTATTCCTTCTATGTTTCTAGAGTGAAAGACATTTCGTTCACTTTTTAAAAACAGAGAGTGTTAAAATTTATCTTCTTGACCCTCACATCTCAAGACTAGTGATGAGATAATGTATTGTCCAAGCTGGGATAGTTTGAGAATGAAAGGCAGCAGTAATCTGATGAGAAACAATGACAATAGGCAAAACTGCCATTCGTGTCAAACCATGATCATTAGCGATCGTGTTCATGACCGATGTGGGCATCTACAAACCTATGCCGACCCGTTCATCACGAACACGGCACTGATGTGCAGGCAGCCGTTACCCTCCGTGGGGATCCCACAGTTACCCTAATCCAATCCCTTAAGACAGATAGCAGAGGATACGCTTTTTTTCCCCATTGTCCCCAGGCTGTTGCTTGATCACCAAGTTCAATGTTCATTAAATGGAAGAAGGAACTTCTCTCCCAAGTACAAACCTCTCCTAAAAAACATCCCCTTTTCTGCTCCAGGGATGTTGTGCATTTTGAATCCACATTAGTCTCGCTCTGAGAGGGAAGCAGGTAATAGAGATGAAGAGCCTCTGAGAAGAGCTCCTTATCGCCCTCTTGGGGCAGACGGAGAATACAGTTCTAAGACATTTGAAGAGACTTGTAGAAGGTTGTACATTGGGGATCCCGGGGTGAGAGCTCCCTCCTTCGCATCTGTGTCAGATGACAGGCTGCCTCGTATTTCAAGAATGGTCATCATTAGTTCACCCAGATGCACTTCAGCTTTATGGGTGCCCCTGGCAGGTTCCATGGCCTCTCCCTGTGTGGCCTCTGCAGCTCTTTTCCCTGGGGGATGCGAGCGCAGACTTCTGCTTGAGCAGCAAGTTCTCAGCTATAACAGCCCCAGTGAGGACGCTTCTTCCTCTTGTCTGTCTACCTTTCTACCCTATCACTCAGTGTCGAACTGTAGAGGCCCCTTCAGTGCCGGGTGAAAGGTGTCTCAGTTTTGTGGCAGATGCAGGCACTTGAGCATCCTAAGCACTCAGCACGGGGTCAGATGACCGGGATCTCAGTGGGAGGCGTGTCCTCATCTACCCCCTCCCGCATTGCGGTGCTGGTGGAGGAGGAGGGGTCCCTACACACCCAGGCTGGCAGCAGGAGCCCACCTTCTGCCCCTGCAGAGATGAAGACTGGCCCATCCTGCCATCTACTGGTCATGAGGTGAACTGCCTTTACTGCCTCAGTCACAGGTCACGTTCTAATTCCCACGGCTACTGGTGTATTTTTGTGAATTTTATCTTTCTGTCGCTCTTTCTGCCTCTTTCTCTCTTCTGTCTCTGACTTTCTCTGTGTCTCTTTTTCTTTCTAAGACTGTTTTGTCTTTTGTTTTCTGCAGAACCAACTGAGAGTGGATTTCAGATATCAACATGCTTTTAGCCCTAAATATTTAAGCATGACTATCCGAAGTACAGGACCATTTTCCTATGAAGGCCAAAATTTACATTAATGCAGTAACACAACCTAATATGTATTTCATAATCAAATTTCCATTTTAGCTTTAAAAAACAAGCCCAGATCTAATCAAGATACTTAATGTCATTTTTAGTGTCCTTCAAATCTTGAAAAGTCCCTTCTCAACTTCACTTTAAAATCTTTCATGATACTAATCTTTTTACATTTTTCAGGCCTATTTCTTTGCAGGAGGTTTTCTGGCTGTTTTCTCATCAAACTGAAGTGTATTTTTGGTGAGAAGACCACATATCTGATGCCGTGTTCCTTTTGGGGCACCATTTCAGGAGGACATGAGGCCAGTGTATCCCTTCATTGCTGATACCAGGCTTGACCACTGGTATCTTCCTGGTTTCTCCCCTGTAAAGGAGAGTTTCCACCCTGTAATTAATATGCAATCTCTGCACCAATTTCATGAGACTGTGTGAATATTCCGTTCTCAATAACACTCCACCAGATGGTTCTACATCTTGATGGTGATTTTATCAGAATCTATGACAATTGTGATTTCCAAATAGAAATTTTCTAAACCACATCCCTTCTGCATATATTAGCTGTCATCTTTCAAAAATAGTTTTTTCCTTCCTCCATCTCTATTTTTTCTTTTTATTTTTAAGTGTTGCAGTTATAAACTCAAAAGAAGTTTAAGAAATAAAGCATTTTATATAACTATAGTATTTTATCAAAACCAGGAAATTTATATAGGCATGATACAATTAACTAAATGCTTACTCAGATTATACTGCTCTTTGTATGCACTTCTTGCAATGAAAAAGAATGAATGCTAGACACACAACAACTCTGATGGATCTTAACTGCATTATGCTGAGTGATAAAGTCAATCTCAAAAGTTATATTCTGTATGATTCCATTTATACACTCATTCTGAAATGACATTACTGTAGACATGGAAAAGACATCAGGGGTTGAGAAAGGGAAGGAGATGTGACTATAAAGGAATGGTACAAGGAAGTACCTTTGTAGAGAAAAAAGAGTCCACAATCTTGATATTGATGAAGATTATTTACATCTATCCATGCGACAATATGTCATAGAATTTTTTTAAAAAACAAAAAGAAGTGCATACCACCAAACCTGGTAAGCTCCAAGTAAGCTTTGTAATGTAATGTCTTCTTGTATTAATATATGACATTCAAAAGCATTTCACCTCATTGTTATAGCATATACTGATAATTTTACGAGAATTCGTTATTAACATTGTGATTCACACATAGTAAAAGACAATACATTAAAAATATTTTCAGAAAGAAAGTGAAAAGGGACTCAAAATGGTAAAATACATAAATCCAAATGCATATGGAAATAGGAATTAATGGAAAAATTCAGGATCAAAACCTTACTCAATATATTATTGTGTATTCAACATTTTATAATACAAAAATATGAAACATTTTAATACAGAAATTAATAAATAGAATGACATTTCTATCAAATGAAATTATATGATAGAACTAAGAATTTATTTAGGTGATGCAGCAGATTGAACTAAATGCATATGAACTACATATATATATATATATATATACACACCAAACCATATATATATTTTAAAGAGAAATATCTGAAAACACAAAGGTAACTGACAAAATAGATTCAGCTCAATCTGGGCAGAATAATGGTGTGGAGGTACATTTAAAGAAGGCAGCAGAGACTGCCATTTTGTCCACTAACTTCCTCCCTCTTCTTCCCAGTCATTCAGTTTGCATACTCCCTTACAGTTAAATGTTTCCATGTGAGTTATTTCTTAACAATAGGGCATGATTTGTACCAACTCCAGGCCTGACTCAAAGGAATCTCCCAGAACACTCTGCCATGATTCTTTCCCTCCTGCCATACTGATGCAGAAAGGTCCTGTAAAATGGGAAGCCACACAGTGAAGACACCTGAGCTTCACTACAAAAGGAGTCTGAGTATCTGCATTGTGCTGTGGGAGAGAGCTCCATGCAACAAACACATTTTCATGTCTTTATATGTGCTAGAAATGACCTTCTGTTGCGTGTGTGTCCTGTATTTTGAGATTTGTTGCATCAGTCGGAATTCCCTTATCTAAAGAACATATGTAAGACAAACATTTTACATTTTATACACACATGTAAGAAAATCGGCTTGGAGGAGTAACATTCCTCATGATAAATGTTCCTCCCAGGAAAGGGGGGAGGAATGCGACGCAGAATGACATTTCCTTTAATGAATTATTTTATACTTCCAAGTGCTTTTTACTCTGCTGGTTATCATAAAGTTGGGATGTGGGAAAGCAACTTTAAATTTACTATGCAATGGCATCTCAGGTTCTACTTATGTAATTACTCTCATTTTGACACTTAAACACTTTCTTGGGATTCAGCCTATCAGAATCCTAAGTCTCCTGCTCCTTACTTCCTATGTACATTAATAGAATTTTATGTGCCCTACAATAGAGCAGTAGGTGGGCTTAGATAACCTAGTGTCCAATAGATTCTCACTGGAATCTCAGGCAGAAGCATTGGTCTGAATTGGACCCTTGATTTGGTTTCAACAGAGACATGGCATTTTCTGTTTGGTCTTCTGAAAATCATGCTAGCATCATACATCTTCACAGTATGTCTGTGGCTCTGAAGTTCTTTAACCAGGGGCCACTTATTTCTACACCTAAGCTCTCTAGATGTACAGGCATATCTGAACATCACTGATTCTATCAGGAAATTCCAGATTACTTATATGCCATAGCAGCTTGTGAGGAAACCTAAATGTGTATATGTGTGTGTTATGTGAAAAGCCATTAATTAAATCATTGCTTATTGTAATAAGTGCTAGTAAAACCAGCTTTACAAGATAAAATTAGAATTGATGTCAGTAAAAATAGCAGAGTAGGGAACTCGACTCTACTCATTTGTCACTCTATAACTGTAGTAAATAAATTAACAAGGGCTGCTCGAATCAACTTTAACTGGAAACTAATGAAATATTTTAAACTATCAGGCAAAAACTTAATCAAAGAAAAAAAATTGAGACTTGATGAGAGAATTGGGGGCATTTTAACTTGACCTGGTCCAACTGTCCACTGCCCACTTGGTTGTGGCCCTCAGCGACAGCCTACAATGCCATCATCGGTTCCTAGTGCTGGAGTGAGAAAGACATGCCTGGTTGTCAAAGAAGTGCTGCTTTTAGTTTTGATCAGCATGGTTCCTCCATGAAAGACCTTTTCAAAGGCAGTCTTTATTTCACATAATTCAGAACTCTCCCAAGTCAGAGGTAGCTACTCAGTGGGCATTTGTTGACAAGCTTTAAAGGGAAATGCATTAGCTACCACAACCAGGACAGATAAAAATTGGAGCAAAAAAAAAAAAAAAAACCCAGATAAACTTAAAAACTTGGAAGGAAAAGCTGACAACTGAGATATTCTGGATAAGAACAGATCTGATAAACTCTCACATATTGCTGGAAATCAGAGGATGTCACGTATGTCCATGACTGGGGGCATGATGAGAAAAGATCTGAGAAGGACATATTCTCACCTACGACTAACTTTCAATCTCTCCCTAAGAAGAAAGTAAAGAATAAGGCAGAGTGTAAACTCCCTAGATAAATAGAGAAGTTATACCACAATACACACACAGGGGATATGCTGGTCTGAAACTGTTGTGTACCCCAGAAAAACCAGGTTCTTTTAATCCAATCTTGTGGGGGAAGACCTATTCCTGGGTGGGATCTTTTGATTAGGTTGTTTCTATGGAGATGTGACTGCACCCATTCAAGGTATGTCTTAATCCTTCAAGTGGGAGACTTATCACAGAAAGCACAGATCACTGGAGACAGAAAATGCCCCAGGCAGTGCTAAGCTAAGAGATGAAATACAGAGTTTTCCCTGGAGAAGGTAAAATAGGATCCACAGACCCCTAGCCAGAGCAACACTCTGAGATATTAAGAGAAGTTGTGGAGAGCCGCCTCCCGGGTCGGGCCTAGTGGACACGCCGCAGCCTGCTCTAGAGTTCCCCCCGCCCATCGAGTGAGCCAAGATGGCGCCCGCATCCTGTTTCCGCGTATGACGCACGCGCCCACCAACCCTATCTTCCAATCACCTCTGTATACGTGGCACTAACCTATTGGGTTTGGGCACAGTATATAAGAGGTTACCCGGACAGGGTGGGTGGAGACAACCCACAGGGAGCCGTACCTGATGGCCGCATAGAGGTTGTTCCCCCGTGGGGTATCTTGTCCCGCGTGGAACCTGTAACAGAGAATGCAAGCTTAACTCCAGTAAAGGTCTGTGCTCACAACCGTTGCGTGCCTCGAACCCGTGTTTGTCACTTAAGTTGGTTTGCCTGCGTCTGTCTCTTTCTCCCCTCCTGTTCCCTTCGCCGGCCGGGGATCAGAAGCCGAACGAGACGGCTGCGGACAAGAAGTGCCTCAGGGCACAGACAGAAAACAGCTGGAACAAGAAGCTGAAGGCAACAAACTGATAGCATGAATGAGCTGACACTAGCCATGTGCTATCCAAGCTGACAGTGTTATTCCAGATACCACTAGCCTTTCCTCAGAGTTCAAGTATCATCTTGGTGATTCCTTAACTTGGCATTTTCATGGCCTTAGAACTGTAAATTTGTAACCTTATAAATCCCCTTTGTAAAAGCCAACCCATTTTTGACGTATTCCATTTCAGCAGTTTTAGCAAACTGAAACAAATTTTGGCATCAGAGAAGTGGGGTCCTGCAATTTGCAAATATCAAAAATGATGAAATGGCTTTATAAATGGATAAGGGGCAGGTCCCAGAAGAAATGTGGTATGCTTGATAGAAAAACCTGAAATGCTTTGAACAACCTGTTGGTAGAAATGTGGACTGTACACCAATTCTGATTAGGTGTTAGACAAAAATGATGAATGTGTCATTGCCAACTAGAAGAAAGGTGATCTTTATTTTAAAATATCTTATTTGCAGAGAATTGTGCAAAACCGAGTTCTGGTTTTGGATGGAAGGCAGAGTTTGAAAGTGATGAGCTTGGATATCAAGCTAAGGAAATTTCCAAACTGATGTGGAAAATGTAGCCTGAGTTCTCCTTATAGTTTATAATAAAATGTGAGAAGGAAGGATAAGCTGAGAACTGAAATCTTGGATACAAAGAAACCAGAAAATGATAGTTTGAAAATTTTGAACTTCTGGAAAATGACTTCCCAGAGAATAGTGCCCAAGAGAATAGTGAGGATTTAACCAAACATAGAACCAGTCAGCCATGTCAGGATGAGCCATTCTTGGAGACGGTGTTATAAAGGAAGGATTTGTAGGAAGTTTCATTGTCTGATAGCTTTGAACTCTTGTATGCTACAGGCCAAGCCAACAAATTGTTTGTGAGATCTGTATGAATGGAACCACTGCTAGTCTGGACTAAAAGTTAAGAAAAGGGACAAACTGTAGGAAAACTGACTTCAAAAGCAGAGCCATGGAAGTTAAGATCTGGAGCCAAAATTCTAGAGCCAGAAGAGTAGACCCATGCATGCATGTGGAGAGGATGAGTTTGCCCCAGAGGCAGAGGGTAAACATCCTGCCTTGATGGTTCAGGAAGAGGTTTGCTATCACAAGCCACAGAGGGTGTGGAGCATATTCTTGAGGGATTGGGGAGAGCCTAACCACCACCTCACTTTTCTGGGTGTGTGCCCCAGAGACAGTAGAGGGTTTGGGTGCCACCCAGATGCTTGAAGAGGGAGGGGCCAAGAACAAGATGGTCTCCCCAATGCTCCCCAATGTTGCAACCCTCAACCCAGTGTCTGGAAAGATGGAAATGCCACTCCCTCAATTACCAATGGTGAAACATCATTCTATAAATGACTCACAGACCTTAAAGTCTAATAAAGTATGCCCTGCAGGTTTTCTAGAGTCTGGTGACCCCTATTTCCCTTTATATTTCTCCCAGTGACAATGGGAACATTTACCCTATCCCTGTTCTTCCTTTGTATATTGAAAGCTGATAACCTGTTCTATGTTCCACAGGTTTAAAGCCCAAGGAGAATTTTGCCTTAGGACAAACCACATGATTTTGATGAGACTCTGCACTGTTTTTGACCTTGTATTGTAAGCAAAATGGTTTAAAACTTTTCTGATATTGTGATGGAATGAACATATTTTGTATATGGAAAGAACGTGTCTTTCTTGGATCCATAGAATGGACTGTGCTGGTCTGAAACTGTTATGTATCCCAGAAGAGCCATGTTCTTTTAATCCAATCTTGTGGGTAAAGACCTATTGTTGGGTGGGAACTCTGAAGTAGATTATTTTGATGGAGATGCAACCCCACCAATTGAAGTAGGTCTTAATCTGCTTATTGGAGTTCTTTAAAAGGGAGATATTTTGGAGAAAGCACAGATGACTGGTGACAGAAAATTCCCAGGGAGATACTAAGCTAAGAGTTGAAATCCAGACATTTTTTCAGAGATACTAAGAGTGGACCCATGAATGCCTGGAGAGAGAAATACCCCACAGATGTTAAGAAAAGCCCTGTAGGACACAGAGAAAAAGCTACTGGAATCAGAAGCTAAAGACAATGACAAGGGAAAAAAGATGAGAAGATATCAGCCACATGTCTTCCCAACTGACAGAGGTGTTCCAGATGCCAGCAGCCATAATTCAGTGTGCAGGTACCATCTTGTCAATGCCTTAATTCAGACAGTTTCATTGTCTTAGAACTGCAAATTTGTGACCAAGTAAATTTCCTATGTAAAAGCTAGATAAAAGACTTGCAATTTTCTTTTGTTTTACTCCAGGCATTTAAAAAAACATCAAATCACAAGCTGACCACTAAGCTAACAGAACAGGGACTTCAGTGGTGACTACAACAGAGAATGAACATCTTTAAAAATCAGTGAAGAGACACAGTAACAACAACAAAAACCAACTGGACAAGCAGCAAAAAAATAACCAAGAAGGTCAGAAAATCTGATTTCAAATATTACTAAATTATAATATTCAAATGTTCATTTATCAACAACACAGTATGAGGCATGCAAAGAGACAATAAATCATGCCCAGTAAACAAGAAATGCAGAAATTAGTATCAGTTGTCCCTGAGGAAGCTCAGTCATTTGACTTCCTAAAAATAATGTTTGAATCAACTATTTTTCATATGCCATAAGAACTAAGGAAACTGTGCAAAGAATTAAAGAAGAGCAGTAGAATTGTATCTCATCAAATAAAGACTATCAACAAGAGAACAAAATTATTGAAAGGAAACATTCAAATTCTACAGTTAAGGAATGCAGTTAAATGATAACTGAAATAAAATATTCAACAGAAGGGTTCAATAGCAGATTTGAGGAGACAGAAACAAATCATAAAACATGATTGTAGAGCAAGTTAGATTATATGATCTGAACATCAGAATGAGGAAAGAATGAAGAAAAGTGGGCAGAGGCTAAGGATTCTTAGGGGCAATTGCAAGCATACAAGTACATATACAAATGGGAATCCAAGAAAAATAAGAGAAAGGAAAGTGGCAGAAAAAATATTTCAAGAATTGATGATAGAAACCTTTCAAATTTGCCAAAAGAAATTAATCTGAACATGCAAGAAAGTTAATGAATTCTGAATAGAATAAACACAACCGGTCTTTCTCAGGCATTTACAAGAAAATAGAGGAGGAGGAAACACTTCCCAATACATTTTATGCAACCAGTATTACCACTATACCAAAGACAGACTAAGATGCTGCAAGAAGGAAAACTACAGACCCAAGATGTTTAAGAATATTTATGCAAAATATCCTCAAAACATACTAGTAACCTATATCAAACGTCATATGAGAAGCATCACATATGAAGACAAAGGACAAATTATCTGAGTTTTGCACAGTTGGTTCAATATAAGTAAAATAATATAATTAAAGGGAAAATGTTGCTATCAACTGATGCAAAAATAATTTAATAATAAAATTAAATACCCTCATGAAAAAAAATAGGATGAGGGGGGAACTGCTTCAACATGATAAAAGTCATCTATAAAAAACCCAGAGGTAAAGCTATATTTAATAAAGACTAAAAGCTTTCCTCCAAGATAAGGAACAAGATGAGAATTCCTGTTCATGCTAACTCTATTCAAAATTGCAAGGGAAGTTCTGGCCAGAGAAATTAGGCCAAAAAAAGAAGCAAGAGGAATCCAGTGAAAAAGGAAAACTATCTCTATTCACAAATAATATGATCCCATAACATCTAAGGTGTCCTCCAAACTATTACAGGTAACAAGAGTTCAGTAAAGTTGCAGAATTCCATATCAACATATAAAATCAGTTTTATTTCCTCATATGAGCAAAATCCAAAAATGAAAATGAGAAAAATTCCATTAAAATAGTTTTGAAATGAATAAAATACTAGAAATAAATTTTACAAAGGAGATGGAAGATTGTACACTGAAAAATAAAAATTTTGTTAGAAGAAATTAAAGACCTAAATAACTAGAAAGACATCCCATAATCAATGTAATTTTATTATGAATGTCATTACAATCTAAAGCAATCTCTTTCCAAATCTAAACTGCTTTTTTTTTCCAGAGAGGGTAAGATGATCCTAAAGTTCACATGGAATTGCAGGTGTCCCCAGCAGCCAAAATCAATCTTGAAAAAGAATGGTTGAAATCTCACAATTCCCAAATTAAAAAATTACTACAGAACTGCTGTAGTCAAAAGAATATGGAATTGGTATAAAGACACATAAAAGGATCAGTGCAATAGAATTTTGAGTCCAGAAACAAACCTCTCTACAATCACTTCTTTTTTGATAAGGTAGGTGCTAAAACCATTCAATTGGATAGGACAGTTTTTTTCAACAACGGTGCTTGGACAACTGGATAACCATATGCAAAAAACAGTTGTACCCTTACATCAAGCCGCATGCAAAAATTAACTCGAAATGATTAATGACATAAGTGTAAAAATTCATGAGCTTGGACTTGGCCATGAATTCTTAGATATGACATCAAAAGCCCAAGCAACAAAAGGAAAAAAATACTTTTTTTGGTAACATTACCAAATAAGGTGGCCATGATAAAAACTATAATCTTTGCACATTAAGGATTCTATTAAGAAAATGAAAACAACTCATGGAGTGTAATGAAATATTTTCACATAAAATATCTGATAAAAGTCTACTATCCAGAATATATAAACAACTCTTATAACTCAACAAGAAAAGATAAACAATTAAAAATGGGTAAAGGACAAGAATAGATGTTTCTCCAAAGATGATGTACAAATGACTAACAAAGCATGAAAAGATAGCCAACACCCTTCAGTAGTCATTAGGAAATGCAAATACAGCCCAAAAAGAGAAACCACTTCACACTCCCTAGGATGACAATTAAGAAAATAAATTTAAAAATATCAAATGTTAGGGAAGAAGTGTTAATATTAGAACTGTCATGCATTTTCTATTTGGGAAATTCCCAATTACTATTGGGAATGTAAAATGTTGCTGCCAGTATGGAAACCATGTTACCATTTCCTCAAAAAGTTAAACAATTAACATGTGAACCAGCATTGCATTATATACATACTCAAGAAAGAGGGCAACAGTTACAAAACAAAAACGTGTACACAAATATTGACAGCAGAATTATTCACAACTGCCAAAAGGTGAAAACAACACAAATGTCCATCTATTGATGAATGGATAAAAAAATATGGTATATTCATGCAATAGAACACTCTCAACCATAAAAATAAAAAACGTGGTGCTGTGTGTTACAATGGAAATAAACCTTAAAACATCATGATACATAAAAGCAGCAGACACCAGAGGCCACATATTGCATGATTCCATTCATATGAAATGTCTAGAGTAGGCAGATGCATAGAGACAGAAAGCATATTAGTGGTTTCCAGGGGCAATGAAGAGGGGAAAGTGGAAGTGATTACTTAATGTGTATATGGATTCTATGCGGGGTAGTGAAAATATTCTGCAATTAGACAGTGGTGATGAGTGCACAACTTTATGAATGTGCTAAAATCAACTGAACTGTGCACTCTAATATGGTTAAAATGACAAACTGCATATATCTAAGTTTCATGTTCAATAAGTGAATAAATATTTGGAATTAGATGTTGATCCCAAAGCATACTAAAATAATAAATTCATGCACATTAAAGAATTATTCATAAGAATAAAAATCAAATTCTGGTATCATAGATGGACATTTCTATATATGTGTCAAGGGATGCCTTTATAAACCGGGAGTGAAATTCCAAATCAGAAAAAAACTATTTCTTTATAAGACTAAAAAAAAGTCTGTCCAACAAAGAAAACAATAACACATATTTATATCTTAGTTGTATAAAAGGCAGCATCTATATAATAGAGGAGACCACACTATATGAGGAAAAAAGCTTATAGAAAACAAATTATTCATAAAAGATGGTTATTTCAAGCTTAAAAGATGCTAAGTAAGCATGCAAAAAGATGCTAATTCATGATTAGTCTGAGAAATATAAATCCAAAAACATAATCTCAACAGAAACAATATCAATGGCAAATATTTAGTCACATATAGCAAAAACAAAGTGAGTGAATGAAGACTGAGATAGAAAAGGTTGTGATTGGTGAGAGCTTAAAATACACAGGGTTTTTAAAAAGCCACCACGTGATGGAGCACCACCCAAAGCCAGCTTCAAGGGGACGCGTTCTCCGGTGTGGGCTGGAGAAGCAAAGGGAAGAGCAGCAGGTTCCAGGACCCATGGCCTTTGTCTTGCGTGGGAGCACTGCCCCTGCCCGACGGGGCCACAAGGGGAGAATCAGCCACCACCAGCTGAAATGTGAGCTGGGAGAAAGTATTCACAGACCTCTGCCTCCTCCTCACTGCAAACCTCCCACCAGGGTCACAGAGCAGACCCGTAGCTGCAGACACGCACCTGCACGGAGGACAGAGACCACCCAGCACAGGGGGATATAAGAATTAGTCTTTTCTCACAGATGGCTAGTGGGTTTAGGCTTTTATAATATGCAAATTAGCACTTTGTGTCAAAATTCATATAACAGTGGTCGTTTAAATCAATAATTCTCTTCTCAGAATCAGTTGTACAAAAATAACTACATGTAAAGAAATATTTAAGTACAAAATGTTCATTTTTAATATGATCCATCAAGATTCAAAAATGGCACCATGAGTTCATTAATAAACAGTTTAAAATGGATGACATATCTATCCTATGGAGTATGACTCAGCCTTCATATTCTAAACTGGTAAAATACTCTAGAGAGCAAGGTAAAAAAAAAAAAAAGCACATTGCAGGTCAATACTTAATCTTCTCATTTAAAAAGACAATTTCAATGTCTTCCTAGCCATAAAATCAGGGGGTTGCAGTTTCTGGACTGTGCCAAACTGTGAATAATTCTGCTGTCAAACAGACACAGAAAGCATTTGTCTACAACATAGTATCTTCAGAGGGGAGAAATGCAATCAGAACTGTATTGAATGTGAATTTCAATGCATCTAATTTTACTTATTAATCCTCTTTTCCTTTGCCATCCCTAGATAAATGGTTTTATTGTTCCTTCAAAACTTTGAACACACTTAAGAAAGCAGATAATGCATAAAAAAATTCAAACATCTCTTCCTAACAAATGTTACAATATTCCTAAATGTTTGAATGAAGGATTCCAATCACAGCTCTTAATGTGCTTTGGAGGATGTAAGAATCCTTAGACTTGTTATTATGTTACAAGGGCAATTCACTTACTCAAATACTGCTGGCATAATAATCTCATTCACAATAATAAATTCTGAAGTTTAAAACACTTCAGTGCACGGCACAGTTTCTTTACTAGCATTAGGAAAATATAATTGCCACAAGCTATTTTACTTCTGTTTTTTGAACACTTATCCAAGAAACTTGGAGCAACAATGTTTCTTCCATGTCTAGGAATTCAAATTATTAATAATATTTATAACTCTATGAAACATTTTCCCAATGGCATGGGTCTTATAAATTGTGTTTGGCAGCAAACATTTAAAATTGTATTTTGAACAGCTTATCTAAAAGGATAATTGTTCTAAAAATATTCTCTAAATTTTTTTATTTGGGTAGAGTAAAATAAAATCATCTTTGGAAGACTATGATCCCACTCACTCAATAGTTTCTTTAGTTCTCCAGTTCTAGGATATTTTAAATGGAATCATCAAATATGTTTATCATTATTATCCAACAAAAGGAAGGGCAATGCATACACTTCTCAATTATTTCAAAACTAAATAATGTGCATATTTTATTAATCAGATTGACTATGGCAAAAACATAGGAAACTGGTTTCCCCACATCTTTACCTAAAACAATGCAAGACCTTAATTTTACAGTCATGAAATAATAGAGCATATCAGGAAGAAAAGATACCCTAAAAGATACTGTATTTCTGAACCATGCACTGCCCCACCCCACCCCACCCCAAAAGAAGTACTGGAAACTAATTCTTCAAAAGTTTGATACAGCCATTTGGAAAATGGCAGATCTGCAATCATATTTATGGTGGTTTTATTTAACAGATTCCATAAGGCCTCACTTACAGCAAATCCCACCCCCCCCACAGTCCTTCATGGTATTACAATGTGTCCCACTTCATTCCACTTACATCAGCACCTTTTAGTACACCATTGTCTTTTACCCAGTCACCCTGCCTTCTGTCTTCTGATTTTCCAATTCATTACCACTAAAGTGATATTTCTAAAGTACAAATCTGATTATTGTTTCAGTACCAGTTGTAAAACCCTGGGCCACAGAGAGGCAAGAATTGAGGCTATAAAGTGAAGCAGGAAAGGAAGATACGTTACAAGATTTACCACTTCTGCTTGGTTAACAAATTCCCCCCCCCCCCCCCAACAGCCCTGACTTTGCTTCATTTCACCAGTTTTTGCCATCATGTTTCTAAACATGTTTCCCCATCACCATCTCCCAAACTATTCTAAAGATAAACACCGAGTCAACATTGACTATTCAGTCTTAGTCACTGTTGTTATGAACATACACAAATCACAGATGTAACATATCTACTTATGATCACTTTTTCTTTTCTGCTTTCAGAATTCTCTTTTTGTCTTTGACATTTGACAATCTGGTGTGTCTTTGAGTAGGTCTATTCGGATCTATTGTGTTTGGCGCACACCGTACTTCTTGGACCTATAACTGGATGTCTTCCATAAGAGTTGGGAGACATTTGGCCATATTTCCACAAACTTTCTTTCTGCCCCTTTTCTCTTCTGGTTTTCTTCTGGGACACCCATAATGCATTTGTCTGTGCACTTAGTACTGTAACTCATATCCCTGAGACCTTGCTCAATTTTTCCATTCCTTTCTCTATACATTTCTCTATAAATTGTTTTGTCTGTACAATTTCAACTGCCATGTCTTCTAGCTCACGGATTCTTTCACTGTTCAAATATGCTGTTGTATACGTCTGGTGTGTTTTTCATCTCTTCTATTGTGCTTTTCATTCTCATGTCATTATTTTTTTTTGCATACTTCCCAGTTCTTTATTGTCACCCAGTGTCTTCTTACATTCTTCCTCTCATTTGCTACATTTTCCATCAACTCACTGAATTCATTTAAAAGATTTGTTTGAATATCCTTAATTAGTTGTTTCCAACCTGTATTTCATCTGAAGTTTTAGTTTGTTCCTTTCACTTGGCCATATGTTCATGCTTCTTAGGGTGAGTTGTATTATTTTTTGTGTGTCATGTCTAGGCATGTGATTCCCTTATTAGTTCATTATGGAGGTTGTTTTTTCTCTCTTGCCTAGAGTTTCCTTGTTGATTGGCTTTATGCTCTAACTCTTCTAGTTATTTCTAGAATAACTTCAACTTATTCTAGACCTTGCTAGCATAGCTTGTGTTCAATCAAATTTTGTTCATTTCTTGTTTATCTGATTCTCGCCCTGCATATAAGGAATTATTTTTGTGATTGTGCTGTTTATGCATGTTTCACTTCCAGAAAAAAAGTTTTCTCTTCCTTCCTCCTCTTTAGGGAATTTGATCTCTTCTGTTTTTGTTTTTTTTCTTTTTTCTTTTTCTTGTGCCTCTGTATGTTTTTAACACTCCTTTCATTATCCTTAGCAACTTTTTCATAGAGGTTCTGGGAAGAGGGTCCCCACAGACAGAATCTTCTCCTGTCAGTTTCTCCAAGACAAGGTAGTGCAGGACTCACAAAGAGGAAGTAGATCAGTGTTCTAGTTTGCTAGCTGCCGGAATGCAACACACCAGAGACAGACTGGCTTCTAATAAAAGGGGATTTATTTTGTTGGTTCTTCAGAGGAAAGGCAGCTGACTTTCCACTGAGGTTCTTTCTTACGTGGAAGGCACAGGATGGTCCCTGCTGGTCTTCTCTCCAGGCCTCTGGGTTCCAACAACTTTCCCCGGGATGACTTCTTTCTGCATCTCCAAAGGCCTGGGCTGAGCTGCAAGTGCCGAGATGAGGAATGCCGAGCTGCGTAGACTGTGCTACATTGCGTTCTCTCATTTAAGCACCAGCCAATTAAGTCAAACGTCACTCATTGCAGCAGACACGCCTCCTAGCCGACTGCAGATGTAATTGGCAACAGATGAGGTTCATGTACCGTTGGCTTATGTCCGCAGCAACAAGATTAGGTATGCTCACCTGGCCAAATTGACAACTGAATCTAACTAACACAATCAGTTCTCTGGGGATGAGGTGCAGCAGAGTCACAGTCTTCCCTGTGAAGCCTCCTGATTCTGTGCTTTTCCTGTCCTACCAAGCAGGTGGCACTCTTCAGCCAGGTGCTCCTCACAAGCCTGAGTTGGCACAGTGCCTTTCATTCTCCACTGACTCTGCCCCTGAAGGACGGATAGTTGAAACTGAGGCTGTAGTGAAAGCAGATTGAAACTGTGTCAGTTTTCCCAATGCCCAGTGATCTGAATTCTCTAAGTAATTGTCATGGCCTGTACTAGGCCTTGCTTACCTCCCCTTTTTCTTTGGAAGGAGGCAAGTCAGAAGAGTTGTAGTGACTCTCAAGCAGCCCCACTTCTGTTCCTGCCTGTGCCTGTTTGAGACAAAGGCTGGGCTCTGCTTTTTGTGGGTTAGAACTTTCTGATATCCTTGCCCTTAGGATCTAAATTCTCTAAATGGCAGCTGCCACTTGCACTGGGCCCTGTCCACCTTTTCTTGGGGAAGATACACTCTTTAGGGAACTATCACTAACATCTGCCATGTCAACCCTATTTCCACTCTGCCTGGGGAAGTAATGAAAACAAACACAGACTGTTGGATGTTTTCTTTAATGGGCTGCTTAAAAATAGGTAGCTCTTCTCAGAGCTGGACTCCAGCACCCCACATTTACCTAACAAGGATCAGAATTGGTGGGCCCCTTTTCTTGGCAAAGAGCTATCTTTGAACAAACTAAATTTACCCAACTCTAAAAGCCTCTGTCCTTCTATCAGCCCTGCTTCTTCAGCTGGGCACAGGGTTGAAACAGAACTCCCAGTTTCTTTCTTGGAGGCATTGTAAACTTTAATCTGTGCTCAGAACTGGAATCCAGCAGTCCAAATTCATTAATCAAATCTGCAACTGGTGCCTGGCCATGTTCCCCTACCCTGAATCCTAAGAAGGATGGCTTCTGCCTCCCACCAGGGAGTGACTCTCGAGTGAGCCGCTGTGCAAGTGGGAGAAGGGCACTAATCTCCACATCACGGGAGGGTTTACTTACCACTATTTGCTGCACTTTATCAGTCTTACTCTTCCACTCAGGCCTGCGGGTATACAATGTGTGGCTTGTCTCCAAAGCTCCCCAAATGGTTGTTTCAGACAGTTCCTGGCTATGTACTAGCTGCCCTGGAGGAGACTAAATCCTTCGACTCCCTACATGACCACCTTCCCTCTCTCTGAATGAATTTTTGTGTAAGGTGTGAGAAAGTGGTCCTCTTTCATTCTTCTGCATGTGGATATCCAGTTCTCCTACCACCACCTGTTGAAGAGATGATCCATTCCCAGTTCAGTAATTGGGAGCCCTGCCAAATATGAACTGACCACAGATATGAGGATTTATCTCTGAACTCTCAATTCAAATTCACGGTCAACATGTCTATCCTTTTGCCAATACCATGCTGTTTTGACCACTGCAGCTTTGTAATAAGCATTAGTTTATTCAGGACATTGTTTTCGCTATTTTACCTAGAGTTTTCTTGTTGGTTGGCTTTTTTCTCTATTTTTTGACATTCGGCTCAACTTATTCTAGATGTCTGGAATAACTTCTGTTTCACAGATCAGATTTTTTCAGCTCTTGCTTTTCTGATTCTAGCCTGTGCATACGGAACTTTTTTGAGATCGCCCATTTTTGTGTGTGTAGTTGCATTACTCCTAGGACAAAGCTTCCCTCTTCCTTCTTTGTTCTCAGGGAATGTTGTTCTCCTGTTGTTTTGTTTTTGGACTCCATATATTTTTAGTACTCTTTTCATTACCTGTAGCAACTTTTACCTGGAGGTCTGGCTCTGAGAAGACTTTCTCCCCAAACAGGATCGACTTCAGTCAGGTCATCCCAGACAAGATATGACCAGGTCTCATGAAGGTGGTGTGATCAGCATCCATGGGGATGACACCCAGCCGGGTGCCAGTCTTTCCTATGAAGCCTCTTAAGTCTGTGATTTTCCTGTCCTGCCCAGCAGATGGTGCTTGTCAGCCTGCTGCTTCTCACAGGTGTCACATGGTGCTGTGCCTTCAATTCTCCCCAGACCCTGTCCCTGCCTGGCTGAGACAGAGGCTGAAAGCAACCTTAAATGGCTTTTCCCCAGACCCTGTCCCTGCCTGGCTGAGACAGAGGCTGAAAGCAACCTTAAATGGCTTTTGTTTTTCAGCTCTTAGGGTCACTGCCTGTGCTGGGCCTTGCCACACACCCACTCCACTGCCCACTTTTTTTTTTTTTTTGAGAATAGGAACCACTCTGTCTCCTGTTTCTGCAGGTTGGGAATGTTACAGGCTTTTCAAGGCGTTCATCATTCCCCTGTGCCAGGAATGTTGTTTGAGACAGGACGGGCTCCACTTTTTGCCTGTTGCATGCTTGAGACAGGCTGGTCTCTGCTTGTTGTAGAAACTGTTGCTGATATCCCAGCCCCTGTGGTCCAATCTTTCAGTGAGAGTGGTCACTTGCACTGGGCCCTGCTCCCCCTTTCCTTGGGGAAGTTATGCCTTTTAGGGATCTATCTTACTCACCTGAAAAGCTTTGCTTTTCAGTCATTTCTTAATTCCACCCTTTCCTGGGGCAGGATGGAAAACTGAAAATACCTGCTACTTTCCTTAATGGGCTGCTGAAAAAATAAATAAATAAATAAGAAAGAAAATAACAAAGAAAGGGAAAGAAAAAATCCTTCTTAGATCTAGTCCCCAGCCCTGGTCTTGCCAATCAAGAGCCAGAGTTGATACCCATCTCTATGTGCCCTTTTTCTTGGGGCACATCTCTTTTCCAGAAACCACTGGGATTTTTTGTTGCTTTTTTTGTCATTAGCCTTGCCTCCTTCCTTCTACCCTTACAGGAAAGAATCTGGGGGTGGGCCTACTATAGATCTCACAGCTCCCAGTTTGTCTGCATTGTAGATTTATCTGTGCTGATGCTTGTCAATCACCCTGCTTCCACCCCTGCCAAGGACAGATTTGAAACAGAGGCTGTTGGCTGGTTTTTGTCCTGGGCTAGTTAAATCTATAGCTGTACTCACAGCCAGGACCCTGCATTCCAGCTTTGCTAATCAAGAGTGGCAATCAGTGTTTGGCTGTGGCCCACCACCCATTCTTAGGAAGGAGGACTTTTATTTCCATCCAGGCACTGGATCCTGAGATAGGCAGCTGGGTGGGTGGGGCACCAGCCTCCAGAGCCTAGAGAGATCTACTCACAGCACTTCACCACAGCTTACCAGTGTCTTCCCTCTGCTCTTCCCTCAATGCTGTACCGTATTCTACTGGTCTCCAGAGCCCTCATTTTTTCAGACAATTTTTGGCTGCTTACTAGCAACCTTAGAGCACAAACTGTGTCCTGGAGCTACCTTCTCTACTATCCTGCTTCTTTTGTTGTATGTCTTTTTATTTATTTATATCTTCCATTACTTTCAGCAACATTTTGTAGTTTACAGTATACAACTCTTGAACATCTTTTGTTAAATTTACTTGTACTTCATTTTCTTCAATACGATAAGAGTGAATCTGTTTTAATTTCATTTTCAGATTATAACTGCTACAAGTGATCTTTGTATATTTACCTTGTATCCTATGTGCTTACTGAACTCTTTATTAGTTCTAATGTGGTTAGAACTAATAAAGTTAGTGATTTCCTTAGGAATATTTTATATATAGGATTATGCCATCTACAATACAAGACATTTTTACCATTTCCATTCCAATCTGAAGTCCTTTTATTCTTTTCTTATTTTTTGTATGATTTTTGTAGCTAAAACTTTCAGTACAATATTGAATTGAGGTGGTAAAAATGAATATACATGTCTTTTTACCATTTCTAGGGATAAAGCATTCAGCCTTTCATCATTTACAATGATATTATTTCATATTTTTCATATTCACTTAATCAGGCTAGGGTGATTTACTTCTATTCCTCTTTTGTTGAGATATTTTATCATGAATGGGTGTTGAATTTTGTCACTTTTTTCTGTGTCTATTGAGAGTATCATGTGCTATTTGTATTTTATTAAATTAATATGATTATTTGTAAATGTTAAACCAAGTGTGCATTCCTGGGATAAATCTCTCAAGTGGTCATTCAGTATAAATTACTTTACACATTACTGTATTTGGTTTGCAAACATTTTGTTGAGCATTTTTGTGAATATAGTCCTGATAAATATTGTTCGGTAGTTTTCCTGTGATAACTTTTCCAGCTTTGTTATGAGCATACTACTGAATGCTGGGAATGCCTGGGACATATTCCCTGCACTCTCAATTTTAAAGTATTTGAGAAGAAATAGTATTAATTATTAATTAAATATGAAGTACAATTCACCAGATAAACCATCTGAGTTTGCATATTCTAGGCGGAAAGTTTTTAATATAATTCTGAGTATTGTACTCTCTTTATTTATTATATGCCTGTTCATGTAATGGATTTCTTTATGTGTAGGTCTTCACATGTATCATATTTTTTCATGAGTCTGCATTGCGCATGTGCAGGAATACATTTCTGATTTGTATTATTCTATGTTTCTAGATTGTATAGTAACAGAGGTGGAAGAATAAGGAAGAACCATATGGAGGAATGAAGCATTTGGGCAATCAATGCATGTCTGTAAGCCTTAGGGTCCTCTTTTGCAGGATGGGGGAAATGACTCTACCTGCTGTGTCCTCCACTCATCATTTGATCAGAAAACTGAGGTACTGAGTGTAAGATAAATTAGGAAATTGTGCCATTGGACTTTAGATTTTGTCAAATAGCAGGCTGAACTTGAGTCTTTTCAACTAATATTTAGATGACACAAAATGTTTTAATAAGAGAAAATGCGGAGTATCATTGTAACCTAAGAATAATATCAACAGATCAAAATATGAATTAATAAGAGTAACTTATATTCAGCAATATATGAGGAACTATTTTAGGTTATTAAATAGTGACCTTAATATATGTGAGGTTAAAATACATAACAAAAAGAGTCATAGCAAATAATGGTACTTAATACATTTACAATCATATGAGGTGACCTGAAAATCATAAAAACAATTTATTGGGCATGAATAATGTTAAAAAAAACTTTATTAAAATGATTGACAAGTTAGGCACATAAATTAATGACAACTAGAGGATAAACATTACTTTAAAATACAAAAGAAAAATGTTAAAGCAGAAAACCTACAGAAAATATTTTCTGTCCGCTGTGAAATGACAAAAGAGACTATCAACTAAGTTGTAACCAAGAACCAATTTCAAGTCATGCAAATTTCATTGAAGATTATTTCAAATAAATTCCCAAAGAAAATTCCAAACTGACATTTCTTTATGGAGTCTGAGAAGTGCTAAGGATTAAGCCTGGTGTTCTGAATCAAAGGACCTGCATTCTTACTTACTAGCTTAACATTATCGGAAAATATTAATTCTGGTCATATGTTGATACTGTACACTAAAACAGAAGATTGATAGTTCATAAATTTGGTTAAATCATAAAACTATTTTTCAAGTGTTAAAAATACCACAACCAACATATTATTATTGTGTCATGTACTATGGGATTAGGTGAGGATGCTTTCCACCTAATGCCTGGCAGAAAATATGTGAGTTAAATGTTATACTAGGTATATAATGTGGACAACTGTCCTTCAAAAATAAATATATTCAAAAACTTTTAGAATGCAAAAATTAAAAACTTTCAAGGTTATAGGAGTCTTTAAAATTCCTAACAGTGTTGTCAGGGAAAAACAGGACTTTGAGGAGCAGAAGTAAACCAAGAGAAGAATCCAACGAATGATCAAATTGAACCTACAGTGCCCCTCAGGATACCGCCCAATCACAAGGACCCCACATGTGTAATGGTTGTCCATGCAAATATTCCAGGGTAACTGGAAAAAGCAAGACATATGCAAAATAGAGATATCCCAGGGATTAAGAATTCCCAATGTGAGACCCAAATTATAAATTAAGAAGTGCAAAGAAATAAAGCATTAAGAAAAAGAGTCATAAGAATTTGGTCATTACAAAAACTTCAGTCATTAGTTAATGTTTGAAATGTTAAAAATAATACTGCTGGGGATTGAATGAACCATGTCTCCCCAAAAACCATTAACATTTTCATCCTGTAGGTGTGAACTCATTTGTAAAGAAGATCTTTGAAGATGTTGTCAGTAAAGGTGACCAAATTGCATGAGGGTGGGCCTTAATCCAGTATGGCTGAGGTCCTTATAAGCAAAAGAAATTGTTAACAGGGAAAAAAGCCAAAGGGAGCATTAAGAAGCTGGAAGTCAAGGTAACCTAGAAGAGAAAGAGGAAGTTGCTGCCTTGAACATTGCCATGTGATAGAAAAGCTAAGGAACTCCAAACATTGCATGCCAAACACTTAAGATACACACCCCAGGAGAAAGCAAATCCGGCTTCTGAAACCATGAGCCAATAAATTCCTGAGTTAAGCCATGCATGGTATGTGTTTTAATAGCTAGTAAACTTAGTCAAACACAAAGGGAAATGTGATATCCAAGCAAAGTGAAACCAGCAATAAAATATAAACTTAAAAAACTGTATTTGGAAAACATTGAAATAGAAATTAAACAATTATAAAATATAACAAATAACTTCTATGTAATATTTATGGGTTAAAAATTATATTAGAACAGGCCGATAAAGTAGTGTGACCTGAAGAATGAGCTGAATGAATCTAAACAAAATGCTGTAGAGAAAGATAAATTAATAGAGAATATGAATATAGTTATAAATATATGAAAACTAGAATGAAAATGAACAAACACAACTTATTGAGGTGCAAGGATTAGGGAATATATACTAAAACCATGAAAATTAGAACAGAAATAATGATTTATAAATGTCTAAAATTGAAAGACAAGCGCCATGAATTCAGATGTGCATAACAGACAAATACACAAACATAAGTAAAAGTTAACATGTATAGCAGAAAAGAGAAGAAAAAAACTTAACACCCATGAAAGAGAAAGAAAAGAGATAATCTGCAAAGGTGATGGTAAAATCACCATTATCTTAGTAGAACCCATAAAACAGGGCAGTAAAATATAAGAGGCCTGAGAGAAATTAATATTCAAGTTAGAACTGCAAAATAACTTTAATGAATAAGGGTAAAATATTTTCTAAATTAAAACACTGAGAGGTATGTTTACCAATAGGGGTATCTAATGAGTACACCTTACAAAGAAAGAAAAGTTTTCCCATATATGTTCTCAGAATCAAAATTATAGTGAAAGAAGCTTGAAAACTTACAGAAATAGTAAATGATGGTGGGCATTGAACTGAAAAACCATAAATTTGGGGGATAATAGTTGTCTAAAAATTTAGATACCTTCCAAGTGTAGTTAGGTACGTTTGAGTTAAATAGGATAGCAAATCCTGTGCTACTTCAACCGTTTAACTGGTGGCATCAGCATCTGTTTGAACCCAGTTACTTTCATCACCACCTTGTTAAAATCAATGGCACTTCTAACCACATACTTTGCAAAGCGCTGATTATTCTTTTATCTGAACTGATTAGCACAAAAGGACTGACAGTGGCATAGACATTGACCATGAAACTCTGGACACCCAGGACGATGGGGTCATACTCCCATAACAGGATTGAGGAACATGAGATAATAAAGTCCACCGAGTACATGACCACAAAGAAACTCACCAGCAGCAGGATGGTCTGGGTGGCCCTTTTCTCTGGGGAGGGTCTCAAGGAAATACTCATGCTGTAAAGGTGCTTGGACTGCCTCTGATGCTTGTCCAACAGAATCACCATGTACATGCTACAGAGGACCATAATTCCTACAAAGGACACATCCCTGAATATTGTCATAATGAAAGAGAGACTCGTGATGATGGATTTCATGGGGAAAAGTGAACAATATTTACTGAGAATCAGAAGATTGCTATTGGTCATGTTGGAAGAAGTCACAGTGTAAAAGATCACGTTACTACTGAAAGACAAACTGAGGGACCAGATGAAGATTAAGATATGGAAGATGAACCTTTTGGATTTATGTTTAAATGTCGCCAACCAGGAGGAGCTGGGGCTGATGGTGATGGCCTGGAGCACGCTCAGGAGGCAGGTGGTGAAGATGGAGAGGCCCCTCATCACCCTGCTCACGAAGAAAAGTGTCTTACATTTAACATCATTCCGAAAATTCAGTGACTCAAACAGGTCTGGAGACATCAAAATGATGACGTTGAGGAGCATCACTATGTGGATGAGGGCCAAGTGACCGGTGGTCAGGTCAGTGGGTTTAGGACTGTGATTAAGAAGGAGAGTATAGACGCGGAAGAGAAGGAGGATGGTGTTTGCTGAGATTCCAATGCCAGCTTGGGAAATAAGACATTTATTTCCCAACATAAGTTGGAACATAAACATAAGTGGGTGCTGTGCTCATCTTCATGGCAAGAGGAAGTATATTTTGTAATTCTGGAAGCAGAACAAAATAAAAGATCTCATGTCATCAATGTTCTTTCTTGCACAGTAAAAATCATCATGACCATCATCATTTTTATATAACCCAATCATTCATTAATCCTGACTAGCTCTGATAAATGCTTAAAATTTAATCCTCAGCACTATTTTATACACCAAATGGCATGTTTATGAAAAACATCAATACTTATTAGGCAATTACAGCCAATCATCTATATTCTTGTCATACCTGAGCCTCTCACCTTAGAAAGTAATCCTTTCCCATTTTATCTTTCCTCCTTATATTAAATATAAGAATGGTAGTGGACATTAAAAAAAAGTCATGTTTAGTTGTAGAGCTGAACTAAAGTTAAGATTTATGTTAACAGGAATACAATAAACAAAATAGACAATTGAGAAATCAATTCTTACATTCATTAGATCTTTTCTGTGATTTTGTTCTTCTGGCTTACTCCCTAAAAATGTGCATGGAAGAAGTGGTAGAATTTCATCAGTAGATTTACTTAATTTTGTTGCTTGTGAATGAAAGGACAAAAGACTACATTAATATCAAACTATTTTAATGAATCTCCCCATGGGATATGACAATGCAATCTCATGTTTCATTGTTCTTGGTGTAGTAAGTTACCACTAATTTAGTGGCTGAAAGTCACAGGAATTTACCATCTTACAATTCTGGTTGTAAAATTCTGAAATGTATCTCACTGAGCTGAAATCAAGGGGTCAGCAGTGCTGTATCTTATATGGAGGCTCCAAATGGATTAAGAAATAGACATCTTTGGGTGACCATTATTCTAAGACAAGTCTTTTGAACTGCATCTTCTCAAATTGGACCCTGCTACCTCCTAGTTTAGTTTCCAACACAGAGATGCCTCATGTAAGCTCTTTTCATCTGAAGAGGGAATTGCCAATGCAAGCTCTCAATTATCAGGAGAATAAAAACACTTTTCTCCACTTTATGACAGTAATAAGGTAGCATTAAATGAGTACATAGTTATCACTTTCTTGAGACTTTGCTTAATACAGGGATACCTTCTCATCCCTTGAAAAATACTTAAGCATTTAATAGTAAAGATAATCCCCCTTGAGTCAAAATCAAAATATCTCCACACAAGAACCCTTTGTAAAAATTTCACTGAAGTTTTACAATTATTTTCTTGTGCTAATTTCCTTGGATGTTGTATAATTATTTTATCCATTTGTATGAAAGGTTTTGAAAACATTCACCTGTATGAGATGCCAAAAACGAAAAGCCCACACATTGCCTTATATTCTACTTCTTATATTGAGGAGGGTTCAGTTATGTTTTCAAAGATATTTAAAATTATGCCATCCTATAATTTTCTACAATAATGCAAGAATATTAAAAACTAGTATTCTTGGCTCACAATTAGAAATGCATGAAGAAAGGTAGAACACTGTTCTAAAACCACTATGTATGAATTTATAAAACAGATACTGCACAGTTGATCAACTGCTTGTTACTCTTTCTCAAAAACTAGAGGGACACAGTTACCTTAACCCCAACAACCATAATCAACACACATGTGCACCCTTAGCACAGCTGAGCTCAGTGCCCATCTTGGACCCATGGTAAAGAAGCACCAGGATAATGTTTACACCTGGTGTTATAACACTCTCCACATCATACAGATCCCACCCTAGTCCAGTAAGTAATACTTGCACATGGGACATTAGCATATGTATGTTTATGTCCCATAAACATGTGTCTGAATCAGTTCATTAATATACCCTTTCTAGTGTAAGCCATATTTAAAACAGATAATAAAAATTATTAGATAAAAGTACACAACTAAGAACTGCATTTCTTCCTTCCCTCACTTCAACGGATATTCAGCTCAGTTCTTTACTCCAGGCTTCCCCATCCCTGAGGAAAGGACTACCATTTACTGAAAGAGGGCTCACCTGCTGGATCTTTGCACCCTGCCTGCCTTATCATATAATCTACATCATAAAACAATGACCCATACTTTGTTTAAATATATTAGTGTAGAAATATGATTCCCTTGCCATTTCCTCATATCCTATTAAAAGCACAATCACGCACAGCATAAACTACCATGGGGTTTACAGGTGACAGGTGAGGGGGTGGGTTGACTCCATGGCAACAGTCGACAATATGAGACCCCAACTGACAAGTGCAAAGGGGGGGAGAGCACCTTTTCCATTTAATGAGTTCCAAGAAAAGCAATCTTTTTGAAATGTACAAATATCAAACGGGCAAATATGTTAAGTGTAAGATACCACTGAGTCACAGAAATACATCTACTGTTCTTTGGCAGTGGTACTTATGGAGCATTGCTGTGCTTGCTGACAAGGATATTCATTGCTGTAAAGGTGGGAGGTAGAAAAAACCCTGGAGGGGCTTGATCACAAACTGTATGCTATGAATTCAGCAAACAGTAAACACGTTGTCCAGCCAGTGCTTTCCTAACCACCACAACTGTATGATATGTGCAAACATAATCCTTTTTTCTCCTCTGAAGGCTCACGTGATCTTTACCATCACTTCCAAATGTATCACCATAAGGAGAAGATGGGAGTCATAGTAACCCTGTCAAACACTGAATTGGGAATGAAATGGAGAACATGCCCCTCTGCACCACGTACCTGATCAGGATCACTTCAAGACCACTTTCAGACATTCTATGTCCTACAGGCAGGAAGTACAGAGCTTTAAACACGAACGACCTTAAGAAACACTTAAAATCCCCCCATGTCCAGAGACCAAAATAAGGACTTCTACAGAGCATGGTATTTGCGGTTATGGTGTCCTTTGAGGCACAAATGGACGGTCACTATGGTCATCTCTCTGCTCCTTGTTCTCCTCAGTGTCCAGATTCCATCCTGTGTCTTCCACTTAAAGACACAAAGACACCAGAAGACACTGTCCCTACACTTCTCAGACAACCTGAGCGTGACACGCATGATGATGCACTCGCTGAGTAGAAACGTACATGTCGATTTTGGGAACGTTATGTTTAATAAGGAAATTAGAACTTAAAACTTTTGAGTAAATACTAGGGATACATTCTTCAGAGAGTAATTCTTAAAAATAAGAGAATATCACTTACTTCAAATTTTGCAAAATATTTTCCTTCAGAAACAAATCTCTCCAAAACTGGGTTATATGCATTTTATTATTTTTGTTTTTTCTTATTGGAGTAGTTGTAGGTTTACACATAAGTCATGCAGACAGTACAGAGTTCTCATCACACACAGTTTTCTCTATTATTAACATTTTTCATTTGTGGTACCTTTGTTACTATTTATGAAACACCATTATTATAACTATGCTGTTAGCCACATTCCCTAGTTTACATCAGATTTGACACTTTGTGTTGTGTAGTTCTATGTTTTTAATTATTTCTATTGTGGTAACATACACACAACAAAAATTAACCATCTTATTTTCTTTCAATGATAAAATTTAGTGGTGGTAATTAACAGATATACTTTTATAAATATTAGGTTAAGAAAACCCAAAATACAAAATTGAATTTATTTTTATGATATATTTGAATCATCTGAGCACTTCTATCCCTCATGCATTTGAGTTAGTAAGTAACTCTTAGATAAACAGCAGAGGTGATAGTTCTAGACAGTTTCGTGGTAACAAGAAAAAGAAAATTCTCTATTAGCACTTACTATAAAGGAAGAAAACACTTACCTTTATGGTCATCCATTAAATTCTCTTTATTTTTTAATATTTTGGGGTACAATTATTTAAACAGTACTAAAACAAAGTTAGATGACAAAACTTCTGAATTAGATCATATTTTGTATGTTTTAAAGAATAAAATTTCACATACATGTATGAAGTAAATTTTACTTGAGACTATTAAAATGAAAAATTATGGATTATTCCAATTAAAATACAATAGAAATCCATAAGATTCATAAAACTGATCTTTTTACCTGGAGTCATCCACTGCTTTTAGCTATGAGTCGTAGAGATATGACTGAAATTCTGGGAAGAGAAGTCTCTCACTTCACCGAGAACATACTCCCTCATGCTATCCCCACCTAGAGCCCTGAACACTCACGTTAACGAGGCTGAGAAAGAGACACTCACCCAGCCGAGTCCTGCAGCGAGTCGCGTGTGAGACGAGGCCCCTAGGACGTGGTTATAAGGAAGGGACGTCATCAGCTCCTCTCCCTCCAGGCCGTAATTATCATGTCAGCTGTAGAAACAGGAAGGACGTGACCTAGGGACTGGTAGAAATCGGAGCCACCAAAGGGAAAACTGAACTTAACTAATGACTGAAAAACAGCAGATTAGGGAGAGCTGGGAGCCAAACTTTTCTGCATTAGAGCACAATTCCTCAGCCACCTTGGTCTCACTGGTTTGTGCGGTCACAATTATCATTAACAAAGCAGAAGCCCCACAATACCCTGTCTTCAAACTGAGCAGAGCCTCTGGCAGATGCACAAAGTTTCCATGCTGGGTCAAGAGATTCCTGGTGACCTAGGAATGACCCAGTGATCCACTTGTGTCCTCCAGGGTTCCCTGGTTTTCAGGGTCACAGCAAGACTCTACAGCCCCCTGTACAAATCAGGAAAATGACCCCATTCATATGTGTTTAGGTGAGGCACAGTTTCCTCCATGGAGCGTTGTCCTGAGCTGAGGCATTTGGCACGGGAAGTAGAAAGCAGACTGCGTTCCATCTCACCTCCCTCACTTACTGGTCAGTTGTGTTTCTGGAGGTCAGAAAGGACACTTACACTGAAAGAAGCTATGATGGCCAGATTATAGACTTTCTCTGGACAGCTTTCAGTGACTTGGAATTCTAGGCTCCCACAGTGTTTTTTGCCACCCCCAGGCCCTGAGTCTCTGTACTTCCTCTATTCCCGGGAATAGAGAACCCACTGCTTAGCAACTGCTACATTTTCTTATTCTGTGGTATCATGAACCATCCCATTTTAAAGAGCCAATCTACCTCTAACCTTAACGCTGATCATAACTCTTTCTCCATTAAACACCATCTGATTTTTTTATTAATTAAAAAAATTAACTAACACAACATTTAGAAATCATTCCATTCTACATATACAATCAGTAATTCTTAATATCATCACATAGATGCATATTCATCATTCTTAGTATATTTGCATCACTTTAGAAAAAGAAATAGAAAGACAACAGAAAAAGAATGAAGCTGCATCTATACCTCAGATGCAGCTTCATTCAGTGTTTTAACATAATTACATTACAATTAGGTAGTATTGTGCTGTCCATTTCTGAGTTTTTGTATCCAGTCCTGTTGCACAGTCTGTATCCCTTCAGCTCCAATTACCCATTATCTTACCCTATTTCTATCTCCTGATGGTCTCTGTTACCAATGACATATTTCAAGTTTATTCTCTAATGTCGGTTCACATCAGTGGGACCACACAGTATTTGTCCTTTAGTTTTTGGCTAGTCTCACTCAGCATAATGTTCTCTAGGTCCATCCATGTTATTACATGCTTCATAAGTTTATTCTGTCTTAAAGCTGCATAATATTCCATCGTATGTATATACCACAGTTTGTTTAGCCACTCGTCTGTTGATGGGCATTTTGGCTGTTTCCATCTCTTTGCAATTGTAAATAATGCTGCTATAAACATTGGTGTGCAAATGTCTGTTTGTGTCTTTGCCCTTAAGTCCTCTGAGTAGATACCTAGCAATGGTATTGCTGGGTCGTATGGCAATTCTATATTCAGCTTTTTGAGGAAACGCCAAACTGCCTTCCACAGCGGTTGCACCATTTGACATTCCCACCAACAGTGGATAAGTGTGCCTCTTTCTCAGCATCCTCTCCAGCACTTGTCATTTTCTGTTTTGTTGATAATGGCCATTCTGGTGGGTGTGAGATGATATCTCATTGTGGTTTTGATTTGCATTTCTCTAATGGCCAGGGACATTGAGCATCTCTTCATGTGCCTTTTGGCCATTTGTATTTCCTCTTCTGAGAGGTGTCTGTTCAAGTCTTTTTCCCATTTTGTAATTGGGTTGGCTGTCTTTTTGTTGTTAAGTTGAACAATCTCTTTATAGATTCTGGATACTAGACCTTTATCTGATATGTTGTTTCCAAATATTGTTTCCCATTGTGTAGGCTGTCTTTCTACTTTCTTGATGAAGTTCTTTGATGCACAAAAGTGTTTAATTTTGAGGAGCTCCCATTTATTTCTTTCTTTCTTCAGTGCTCTTGCTTTAGGTTTAAGGTCTATAAAACTGCCTCTAATTGTAAGATTCATAAGATATCTCCCTACATTTTCCTCTAACTGTTTTATGGTCTTAGACCTAAGTTTAGATATTTGATCCATTTTGAGTTAACTTTAGTATAGGGTGTGAGATACAGGTCCTCTTTCATTCTTATGCATATGGATATCCAGTTCTCTAGGCACCATTTATTGAAGAGACTGTTCTGTCCCAAATGAGTTGGCTTGACTGCCTTATCAAAGATCAAATGTCCATAGATGAGTGGGTCTATATCTGAGCACTCTATTCAATTCCATTGGTCGATATATCTATCTTTATGCCAGTACCATGCTGTTTTAACCACTGTGGCTTCATAATATGCCTTAAAGTCAGGCAGTGTGAGAACTCCAGCTTCGTTTTTTTTCCTCAAGATACTTTTAGCAATTCGGGGCACCCTGCCCTTTCAGATAAATTTGCTTATTGGTTTTTCTATTTCTGAAAAATAAGTGGTTGGAATTTTGATTGGTATTGCGTTGAATCTGTAAATCAATTTAGGTAGAATTGACATCTTAACTATATTTAGTCTTCCAATCCATAAACACGGTATGCCCTTCCATCTATTTAGGTCTTCTGTGATTTCTTTGAACAGTTTCTTGTAGTTTTCTTTGTATAGGTCTTTTGTCTCTTTAGTTAAATTTATTCCTAAGTATTTTATTCTTTTAGTTGCAATTGTAAATGGAATTCCTTTCTTGATTTCCCCCTCAGCTTGTTCATTACTAGTGTATAGAAACACTACAGATTTTTGAATGTTGATCGTGTAACCTGCCACTTTGCTGTACTCGTTTATTAGCTCTAGTAGTTTTGCTGTGGATTTTTTGGGGTTTTCAACGTATAGAATCATATTATCTGCAAACAGTGAGAGTTTTACTTCTTCCTTTCCAATTTTGATGCCTTGTATTTCTTTTTCTTGTCTAATTGCTCTGGCTAGAACCTCCAACACGATGTTGAATAACAGTGGTGATAATGGACATTCTTGTCTTGTTCCTGATCTTAGGGGGAAAGTTTTCAATTTTTCCCCATTGAGGATGATATTAGCTGTGGGTTTTTCATATATTCCTGCCGGGATAGCCGCAGCCGGGCTGCTTCGTGGCCAGAACCCTGGGTGAGAGAGGGCGAGCTCGCTGGGTGTAAACCTGAGGTAAGCGGAACCTAGCCGTCTCAGCTAGGGGACTGAAGGACTTGAGCCAAAGGCCAATTAATCAGCACAAAGCTTCTTTATTGTTACATGGTATGAGCTATAAGTACTGAGGGAGCTCAAGTGCACAAAAGACCCCGAGGCTCCAGGGAGCTCAGGTTATATACAGTTGCACAGGGGGAGGAGTAGGGGAGAGGGTAGGGGGTTCGGGGAGCCAATCACACAAGCTAAAAGGTAGTTGCTAGGCAAGGGCGGTAGAAGATAGCTAGAGGCAAGGACAGAATAACAGGAAGGCTTGTGGTTTTGAGATAAGCTACTGAGATGGGAGGTTTACGATGAGAGGGGGAAGGGAGAACAGTGAGTTAGGCTACAGACATGAGAGACAGGGAGAGAAGGTAGAAATGATTAAAAATTTTTAAGTATGACTAGGCTCCAATCCCTGAGAAATATGCCACAATTCCTCTCCTTTTTCTTTCAAAGGCTCACCTGCATGACAGGTGGTGGGCATTAACCTTTGCTGGGAGGGGTAGGGATGAGATTCCCCTTGTGTGTGGGGCTCAGAGTTTCAGGGGAAGGGTATGTGCTGAGCCGACCCTTATGCAAATCTCATATGCCCCAGAAGAGCCAGAGGAGGCCTGCTTGAGCGGCCTGTCTTCTGCGATCACTCTGTTGCACCCAGCGGTACCCATCTGGTAGCCAGCCGGCCCCAGATGCACATGCTCTGGTAACGTGCAGCCCCCATAGGGGAATATACAGGACAGAGGAGTGACGGAGGCACACAGCTTGCTGGGCCAGTGTTACAGCAGTATGGGGCAGCCTCCTCAAGGTGATCAGTCCTGAGGGTGAGCGACACTAGCCAGCCAAACTTGTGTTTGCCGACAATTGTTTGTATCGGCAAAGGGATTTTGGAGCTTAAGAGTAGCTAGGGCTAGGAGTTGAGTTTGTCGTTTATGGTGAGGTATTTTTGAGAAAAGGCACTAGAATAGGAAGAAGATACAGATGAGGATTATTAGTATAATGCTGTAGAAGATGAGATTAGAGGGTTGACAGAAGGAGGAAACTTGTGGAGGAGGTCTGTAAGGATAGAGTTAGAGAGTTTGGGTACAGACAAGCCTTTTATGTTTAGAAGTTGAGTTACTAGGCTGTGCGCCTAGTTCCAGAGAGATTTATTATAGGCAGAGAATGTCCACTCACGCAGGGTGAGACGGGGCCGGGAGGTATTGACAAGGATAGGTGTGATACAGAGGCGGGAGAAGGGGTAACGTCCATCAAAAGTAGAGGCGGCTGCTTCATACAGTGCTTTGGCATATAAAGCTAGTAAGTCTATTAATTGCCGCAGGGCAGATACAGCCTGGGGAGTAAGGGTGTTGAGTCCAGTCTGCACGGCACTTCAGCGGTGGTAGATGTTTGGGTGAGGGTGACGGCTGCGGTGACAGCTGCTGTTACAGAGGCGATGATGGCTGCAGAGCTGGCGGCGGTGATTCTGAAGTCTCGCTTCGCGTGTGGGCTGAGCTGAGTGACGGAGCTGTCCATGGGCAGTGCAGGAGCAACCCACCTGGTTGCGTTGAGCGGGATCTACAGGAGTCTAGGTTGAAGTACTATGAAAACTACTGAGAAAGAGGTATTAAGGTAGTTAAGTAGGTGACATGTGTTAGGGTGACTATAGTTTGAGCAGGTAAAGAAATAGAATGAAGGACTTAAAAAGACCGTGGAAGTGAGGTTTTCGCCACCTAAAACATTAAACGCATAGTAGTCTGGACCGGTAACTTTGTTACCCTCAGTTGGGGGCTGCTGGGTGCTGTTGAAGGTGACCAGGCGCCCTTGGGATTCGGTTGCTCCGAGGAAGGGACGTAGGTTTAGGCAGCTGAGGTTTCTACAGAGAGAGAGGTGGGTGAAACTGCTGGTACCATTAAGAAAAGGGGGGGTTATAGGGAACGAAGAAGTTATATTTGGAGGAGTTGTGAGTTCGAGGGGGAGAATGACACGGGAGCCACGGGATTTCTGTAAAGGAAGTCGAGGGTGTAAAGCTGCCAGGCGAGCAGAGGGGAACTGGGGGCCGCACCGGCGGGTGCGGGCGAGTTCGGTTATATCCGGGTGCAGTTTCTCTAGCTGGCCAAGGTCCTGTGAAAAGGAGGGCTTTTGGCTTGTTCTCGCGGAGTATACCTGCGCTTATGGTTCAGGAGTAGATAAGGTGGATGCAATTAGGCTATTGAGGAGAACACGGGAGCCCATTTTCTGCTTGCCCTGAAAGATTGGCTAATATGAGGTTTAGTAGTTTGTTGTTTGGCTGGGAGACTTCAGGGATGGCTTGCATTGACGAATTCTGTAAAAAGGTAAGGTTAATCGTTAGGGCTTCAGGAGGGGGGGAGAAATTGGGGAATGATGATAGGTTGAGAGACGCACTAGCGGGGAGGATATTGGGATCGCATGGGAGATCTAGTAAGCAATCATTAACAAAAGGTTGTGGGAATGTGGGGGAATCGGGGGTGAGGAACAGTAATCCTGGGGGATATTGGATTGTGGCCCACACTTCGCTTTCAGGAGGTTTTGCAGAAGTGGCTGTGGAGAAAATTAGAAGTGTTACAGGGAGGAGTCGCCAGGTGAAAATTCCGGAGGGGTGTGCTAGAAAAACAGTTTTACTGAAAATAATAAGCAGGTTAGCACCTAGAGGAAGAAAATGAGCAGGTTAAAACACGATGATGCACAGGAAAATTATGGCAAGTAGGATTCTTTCGAAGAAGCTCCAATCCTTTGGAGCAACTGTTGCTGGGTAGCGTAGGGACTGGTAAGCCCATCCTCTTTGCCTGCTTTGCGCAGTCGCTTTATATCTTCCTCACTGTGGGGAACTCACGGGAATGGGTGCTGCGGGGATGGGGTGAGATCAATGGGGAAGAGTGCTGCCTGTGTCGGCGGCAGCGGCCGGACCGGGGGCTAGAGCTGCCCTGGACCCGAGGGGGGGTTGCCACCTGTGGGATTGTAACAGGGCGGCCGGGGTGAACGAGATGGCGATAGTTTTGTGCACGGCCCTGCGTAAGGTGGTGGCGGGGGTGCGTAAAACTGCGGCTGCGCTTTTGGGAAGAAGGGGTTGGTGTTGCTAAGGGAAGGATGATAGGCAGCCGGGGGAGGGCCGGAGGGTAGGGAGGAGGGGACAGGACATCCCGCCTCCACTTCCTCCGGGAGGGCGGGATAAAGGCTACGGCCCTTTTCTGGTTTGGATGATGGGGAAGAAGGCGGAAGGGTGGAGTTAGTTTTTCCACACTGAGGCTCTCCGCCATAGTCCTGTAGGGGCGGGTGCTTTTCGAGGCGTTCCTCAAGCTGTTCGAGGAGGGACTCAGCGTCAGAGTCGGGCTCCGACTTAGAGCCGGACTGCGTCTCTGCAGCGGCTGCTGTAGTGACGCTTTTAGTTGGTTTCGGCCGGCCATCAGTGGGGGGCAAGGAGCCTTGAAGGCAAGAGCGGATGGTGATGAGTGTGGGGAGAAGCCCTGGAGGAAAACGCTTGCCTTCATGCTCCATTTCGTCTGTGACCCTGGTAATGAGTTGATTGTAGGTAGCTGGAGTCCAAAGCGGGCTCGTTAGCAGCCAGGGGTTAAACGGCAGCAGGAGGTCCCAATAAACTTGCAGCTGCCGGGCTGAAACCTTACACCTATGGGTATCTAGCAGAGCGGCCAGCGCTCTCACTTGGGGGACCTGGGTTTTAGAAAGAGATGAACCCATTTTGAATTTAGGAGGACTACTCTGCGTGAATAAGAATGAATCCTAGGACGGCGTTTATTTCGCGAGAGAGTCTGGGGGCTTACCTTGGTTCGGAGAGGTCCTAGGAGAGTCTCCAGGGGTCTGCCGCGGGCTGGCTGAAGAGGGTCCCTGTTTGGGCGCCAATTGCCGGGATAGCCGCAGCCGGGCTGCTTCGCGGCCAGAACCCTGGGTGAGAGGGGGCGAGCTCGCTGGGTGTAAACCTGAGGTAAGCGGAACCTAGCCGTCTCAGCTAGGGGACTGAAGGACTTGAGCCAAAGGCCAATTAATCAGCACAAAGCTTCTTTATTGTTACATGGTATGAGCTATAAGTACTGAGGGGGCTCAAGTGCACAAAAGACCCCGAGGCTCCAGGGAGCTCAGGTTATATACAGTTGCACAGGGGGAGGAGTAGGGGAGAGGGTAGGGGGTTCGGAGAGCCAATTACACAAGCTAAAAGGTAGTTGCTAGGCAAGGGCGGTAGAAGATAGCTAGAGGCAAGGACAGAATAACAGGAAGGCTTGTGGTTTTGAGATAAGCTACTGAGATGGGAGGTTTACGACGAGAGGGGGAAGGGAGAACAGTGAGTTAGGCTACAGACATGAGAGACAGGGAGAGAAGGTAGAAATGATTAAAAATTTTTAAGTATGACTAGGCTCCAATCCCTGAGAAATATGCCACATATTCCCTCTATAATTTTAAAGAGGTTCCCTTGTATTCCTATCCTTTGAAGTGTTTTCAAGAGGAAAGGATGTTGAATCTTGTCAAATGCCTTCTCTGCATCAATTCAGATGATCATGTGATTTTTCTGCTTTGATTTGTTGATATGGTGTATTACATGAATTGATTTTCTTATGTTGAACCATCCTTGCATACCTGGGATGAATCCTACTTGGTCATGATGTGTAATTCTTTTAATGTGTTGCTGGATTCGATTTGCTAGAATTTTGTTGAGGATTTTTGCATCTATATTCATTAGAGAGATTGGTCTGTAGTTTTCTTTTTTTGTAATATCTTTGCCTGGTTTTGGTATGAGGGTGATGTTGGCTTCATAGAATGAATTAGGTAGCTTTCTCTCCACTTCAATTTTTTTGAAGAGTTTGAGCAGGGTTGGTACTAATTCTTTCTGGAATGTTTGGTAGAATTCACATGTGAAGCCGTCTGGTCCTGGACTTTTCTTTTTGGGAAGCTTTTGAATGACTGATTCAATTCTTTACTTGTGATTGGTTTGTTGAGGTCATCTATTTCTTCTTGAGTCAAAGTTGGTTGTTCATGCCTTTCTAGGAACTTGTCCATTTCATCTACATTGTTGTATTTATTAGCATAAAGTTGTTCGTAGTATCCTGTTATTACCTCCTTTATTTCTGTGAGGTCAGTGGTTATGTGTCCTCTTCCATTTCTGATCTTATTTATTTGCATCCTCTCTCTTCTTCTTTTTGTCAATCTTGCTAAGGGCCCATCAATTTAATTGATTTTCTCATAGAACCAACTTCTGGTCTTATTGATTTTCTCTATTGTTTTCATGTTTTCAATTTCATTTATTTCTGCTCTAATCTTTGTTATTTCTTTCCTTTTGCTTGCTTTGGGGTTAGTTTGCTGTTCTTTCTCCAGTTCTTCCAAGTGGACAGTTAATTCCCGAATTTTTGACCTTTCTTCTTTTTTGATATAGGTGTTTAGGGCAATAAATTTCCTTCTTAGCACTGCCTTTGCTGCGTCCCATAGGTTTTGATATGTTGTGTTTTCATTTTCATTCACCTCGAGATATTTATAATTTCTCTTGTAATTTCTTCCTTGACCCACTGGTTGTTTAACAGTGTGTTGCTGAGCCTCCACATATTTGTGAATTTTCTGGCACTCTGCCTATTATTGATTTCCAACTTCATTCCTTTGTGATCTGAGAAAGTGTTGTGTATGATTTCAATCTTTTAAAATTTGTTGAGACTTGATTTGTGACCCAGCATATGGTCTATCTTTGAGAATGATCCATGAGCACTTGAGAAAAAGGTGTATCCTGCTGTTGTGGGATGTAATGTCCTATAAATGTCTGTCAAGTCTAGCTCATTTATTGTAATATTCAAATTCTCTGTTTCTTTATTGATCCTCTGTCTAGATGTTCTGTCCATTGATGAGAGTGGGGAATTGAAGTCTCCAACTATTATGGTAGATGTGTCTATTTCCCTTTTCAGTATTTGCAGTGTATGCCTCACGTATTTTGGGGCATTCTGGTTTGGTGCATAAATATTTATGATTGTTATGTCTTCTTGTTGAATTGTTCCTTTTATTAGTAGATAGTATCCTTCTTTTTCTCTTTTAGCTGTTTTACATTTGAAGTCTACTTTGTTGGATATTAGTATAGCTACTCCTGCTCTTTTCTGGTTGTTATTTGCATGAAATATCTTTTCCCAACCTTTCACTTTCAACCTATGTATATCTTTGGGTCTAAGATGTGTTTCCTGTAGACAGCATATAGAAGGATCCTGTTTTTTAATCCATTCTGCCAGTCTCTGTCTTTTGATTGGGGAATTCAGTCCACTAACATTTAGTGTTATTACTGTTTGGGTAGTACTTTCCTCTACCATTTTGCCTCTTGTATTTTATATGTCATATCTAATTTTCCTTCTTTCTACACTCTTCTCCACACCTCTCTCTTCTGTCTTTTCGTATCTGACTCTAGTGCTCCCTTTAGTATTCTTGCAGAGCTGGTCTCTTGGTCACAAATTCTCTCAGTGACTTTTTGTCTGAAAATGTTTTAATTTCTCCCTCATTTTTGAAGGACAATTTTGCTGGATATAGAATTCTTGGTTGGCAGTTTTTCTCTTTTAGTAATTTAAATATATCATCCCACTGTCTTCTTGCCTCCATGGTTTCTGCTGAGAAATCTACACATAGTCTTATTGGGTTTCCCTTGTATGTGATGGATTGTTTTTCTTTTGCTGCTTTCAAGATCCTCTCTTTCTCTTTGACCTCTGACATTCTAACTAGTAAGTGTCTTGGAGAACGCCTATTTGGATCTATTCTTTTGGGGTGCGCTGCACTTCTTGGATCTGTAATTTTAGGTCTTTCGTAAGAGTTGGGAAATTTTCAGTGATAATTTCTTCCATTAGTTTTTCTCCTCCTTTTCCCTTCTCTTCTCCTTCTGGGACACCCACAACATGTATATTTGTGCACTTCTCATTATCATTCAATTCCCTGGGCCCCTGCTCAAATTTTTCCATTCTTTTCCCTATAGTTTCTGTTTCTTTTTGGATTTCAGATGTTCCATCCTCCAGTTCACTAATTATAATCTCTGTCTCTTGAAATCTACCATTGTAGGTTTCCATTTTTTTTATCTCTTCTACTGTATCTTTCATTCCCATAAGTTCTGTGATTTGTTTTTTCAGACTTTCCATTTCTTCTTTTTGTTCATTCCTTGCCTTCTTCATGTCCTCCCTCAATTTATTGATTTGGTTTTTGAAGAGGTTTTCCATTTCTGTTCATATATTCAGAATTAGTTATCTCAGCTCCTGTATCTCATTTGAACTATTGGTTTGTTCATTTAACTGGGCCATATATTCAATTTTCCTGGTGTGATTTGTTATTTTTTGCTGGTGTCTGGACATTTAATCAGATTTCCCTGAGTGTGAGACCCAGCAGGTTGAAAGACTTTCCTGTGAAGTCTCTGGGCTCTGTTTTTTTTTTATCCTGCCCAGTATGTGGTGCTTGTCTGTCTGCGGGTCCCATCAGCAAAAGGTGTTGTGGCTCCTTTATTAATGCCACTATTGGTGTTTGGTTGGACCCAGTCCCTGCCACTGTTGGAGACTCCCTCCTTTCCCTCTGGGCAGCCGCCTGTGGGTGAGGGGCACCGGTTGCCGGCCGCTGTGGCTTGGGGAACTCACTGATCCGAGACTCGTAGCTGGTCTGGGAAGCTGCCCGCAAGAGAGGGGTGTCGGCCGCCGGCCACTGTGGCTTGGGGAACTTGCCTCTCCGAGACTCTCAGCCACTCCGGGAAGGAGGGAGGGAGGGGGGCTGGCCACCAGCCGCCGTGTCCCAGGGAAGCATGCACCGCTCGGAGAGCTCACCACAGCAGAGTCTCGCAGCCAGTCCAGCCAGTCCAGACTTGAGTACGCTGTGTCCGGTCCCTGCTGTGGCCCCAGGAGCTGTTCTGCACTGTTTCTGGTCACCTAGTAGTTGCTCTGGAGGAGTAACTAAGATGAGCGTACCTTACTAAGCCGCCATCTTGGCCCTCTCAGCCAACACCATCTGATTTTAAAATGGTTACATTTCTTCTTCTGAACCCATGTTTCTGTGCCCAGGGCAGTGTCCAGAGCACCAACTCTCAGCCTATCCCTGTCCATCTGTCTGGACTTTCAGGGGTCATGGTTGTCTACTGGCAAATAGTTCACCTCGTAGTCTCTGTCAAGCATTCTGATCCCCTAGTCCTGCCTGAGTCACAGAAGCTGTGCTTCCCTAGTAGAGAAAGAGGCCATCCCAGACAGACCAGCCAGGCTGTGCTCAGAGGCTCTTTTCAATCATGGTTCTGTCTCCAAATTTAAAAGTCAACTTTAAAGTTCCACAATTGTCGAGCTCAAAGTTTTCAACTCTAAAATGATCATTTGGATTACTGCTAATGGATTGAAGGCTTTAGCGTGAATGAGAACGTCTACTTTAAAACTCTTGTCTTTAAATAAAAACATAAATTTGCCTGAGTGAAAAAAAAACAATCTATTTATATTATTGTATTCCTACCCTTTCCTACAATGGTACATTTTTCTGCCAATGTGCTATTTAATATTGAGGACACTTTTCAAAGCAAACATTAACAAAGAAGTACATTTTCAGAGGGTTGAAATCTGAGTAGAGAATATTTTCTCATGGAAACCAGGAATATTTCATGAATTAAAATAATAATACTGTAGCCTATATTCTAGCCTGCAAAGATTGAAGGGCTACTAGGTGAAAATTAAGTCAGTTCCATTTACTGGATAAGGTAAAATTTGGATTGGTAGAAAATGTACATAAGAAAATAGATTTTTGTTTAAAATATGTACTAATACCTAATAGCTAGAGCACTACAAAAATGAAAAATTTACATTGGAATGTGCATTAAACTGTGGATAAATACTGTCTCTTATGGTTGTGGCCTAATGGATTCCCACAAGAGTTGGGAATTTTAACCAAGTCATCACCTCTCAGGATGCCAGCATTCACCGATCCCCTAACTCTGTGCTCGGTGGTTTAGTTCTCACCTGCAGGACTGAGACCTTACCTTGTTAATAAAAGTGAATGTGAATGTTTCAGAGGGCCCAATGAAATCAATCTATTTCTCAGGACTGATGAAAGGTGAAAATGGTGATAGGAGTAGATTTGTGAAGGGAATGGAAGAAGCTATAATACCTGTTCTGATTAAGAACTGGTCAGTGGTACTTTATATCAAGGCAATTCCTGATCTTGAACATATCTTCCAGATGACTTGAGGTGGGGACTTGCTAGATTTGAAAGCTTGATAAAGTGGCCAATCAGATTCACTTGGTTCAGAGGCTTTAAAAGCAGGTGAATGGATACACTGCTATTAATGATATGAAACTTATAATGTGCAATGGAAATCCAAGACAGATTTTAGGCCAATCTAGTAGAATATCACATTTGTCCCATGTTTTTCAGAAGCTCTGAAGTTCCAGGAAAGAATTATTTGTGCCATTACAACTATCCAAATTAGTCAGCATCTGGTCCTACCAAAATGAAAGTAAATTTCACAGCATAATGTATATCTACATCTGTGTGCTAGCTCCAGGGACTTTGGATCAGGTTTACAGAATTTCTCTATTTTTCTCTTATTGTCAATCAGGAACCTGGGGTTGGGGTTTTGACTTGGGAAGCCTGAGGCAACCCTGGTTCCTTTTAGCTCTGTAAATTTGTCCTGGCATATCAGGCCTAAGCACTGCTCTCCAATATGCAAATGTTTGACCCTCATTTATTTCACCTTACTATCACATGAACAGTGTCACCTCTTCTATCTATTTAATTTGGGCAGAAAAGAAACACTCTAAATAGCTCTAGCACAAATCTCTAGTGATTTCCATATATAAATGAAAGTTTCCACAGCTGCTAGTATTACCAACTCATGTGGAACACTGAAACCTCATCCTTTGGGTACCTTTATTTTCTTTCTTTCATCACATACTTTCATTAAATGGTAACTTCTTTTGCACTGAGAATAAAACCTAATGATGGTATAATTTTTCATCTCAACCATCTAACCTAAATTTAAAAATTCAAAAGCAAAATAATATCTATTTGATGGTATGTTTAGCCTTTCTGCTATACTTTCTTCATTTCTGATATTTCATATTTTCTTTTATATCATTTCCTTTCTGTGAAGAACTTACTTTGGTCAATTTTTTTTCAGATTGTGTTTGTTGGCACCTAGTTCTCTTAAAGTTCTTTCATTTGAGAGTATCTTCATTTCACCTTTCTTCCTAAGGAATAATTTTATTAGCTAAAGAAGGGTGGCTCATCATTTCTTTCACCCTTAAAAGAATGTTGTGCCACATTCTCCTGCTCTCTATGATTTCTCATGGAGCAATCTGCTGCCATTCAAACCACTAGTCCCCAGAAAGAATTTCCTCTGCACTCTTTCAACTGTTGTTCTTTTCCTTGGTTTTCAGAAATTTGAATACGCTGTGCATTGGAGATTGGGCCTATTTGCTATTCTCAGAGGTTTGAATCTTGACAATTACATCGTTTACTAAATTTGGGCTGTGTTCACCCATTTTTATGCAAATACCAGTCACTCTGTACACTTATGTTTTCGGGCACTCCAGTAATATGCATATAACATTACTTTTATTTTTAAAAAATATGTTTTTTCCTTATTAGACACTTACTTTTTATTTATCCTAAAATTCACTGCATATTTCCCTGACTTTTCTATTATATCAAACCCATAAAGTGGATTTTTATTTCAATTATTTTACTAGACATTTCTAAAAATTCCCTATGGTTTTTTAATTCTGCCACTGAGCTATCATTGCACCACCCTCCCTACAGCTTTTTAAGGAAATTTTATTGATGTAATATTGGTTTTACTTTGTGACTATATCTTCATTCATTTTGTTGTTTGAAGAGTTTCTGTAATTTTTGCATAGAATTTTATCAAACTTATTTTTACATGCTTTTCAGATTATCGCCCAAACGTGTCATCTTTCTCTCTGAGTCTTTTGATATTCTTTTCTCACCCTAGTTGAGGTTTTTGGTATAGCAACTAATTTTCAAAGAACTGTTGAATATTATCTTATGAAACTCTCACCCCAACTTCAATCTTCTATTTTAGCAGGTATTCAATCTATTTAAGTCCAGAACACACATCATATTCTAACCTTTTGTGCTGTAGTTCAAATGATAATTAATTTCTCAGAGCTTTTTAGCGATATTTTAGCTTGGCTTACTTGTGGTAGCCACCCTGTGGCCTCTCTGAATCTTGAGCCATGGTAAACTCCTCAGCATATTGCAGTTCTCACATTTCTGTCTGTGTGTACAGTAATTTCACATGAGGACTTCTTTAAACTTGTCAAAGGACTACACGGATATACACAATCTTCTTTTTTATCTTCCCCCTGGCTATAGTGTTTCTACAATGCTCTATGTGGGATGGGGAGAGGCAATATTTCATACTGTAAGGGAGTACAGGAAAATGGCCCACCACAGCTTCTTGGCAGCATTTCTCAGAGAGAGAGAGAGAGAGAGAGAGAGAGAGAGAGTTTGTGTTTGGGGGAGTGGCAGTGTCCATTGGAAGACAGGGTTTTGCCCAAGTTCTCTGCTGCCCCAAAAGGGTGGGAGAAAAGGGTCACTGCTTTTAGTATTTGTGGTGCTTGCCTAGAGCTAGGCAAGGATAAATAAACTATTTCTGTCCAGTAAAGCCACGGTATACCCTTTTATTTTCATAAGTAAGAATGTTTTCATTGAGGCTTTATTAAATCTGCATTCATTGGCATTTTTTGGGTTGTGGTCCTCTCCAGTGGTCAGTTCAGATATATATAGAAGGTAAAAAATGCTGCGAAGCCTCAGAATCAGCTCATTTCTTTCATTCAATTTCCTAGACAGTCTGCCTCCATTTCTCCAACTTTAAGAGTCATCTGTCAGTTGCTCTATGAATTTTGTACAGGTTTATTTCATTTTTGTATTTCTTCAGAAGAGAAGTAACACTGCATATTACATACTCCATAGTACATTGCACAGTCTCATCTGCACTTGCATAACTGAGGAAGCAGCAAGAATATTAGGGGAGATTATGTCCAGCTTTGGAGGGGCCTCATCTCTGTGGCTTCCTGCTACCTGAGATAGTCTCCCTATTCTCCAACCATTCTGGAAATTCTGACATTTATCCTCTTCTATACCAAGGAAAATAATGTGGTTTCCTGAACCATGTACACTGGAGCATGCAGCTATGGAAGACTTTATAAATGTATCACATGAGTAATTTCCTTTTTCCAAGATTAATTTGTATCCGATTTTCTTTCCATTTGCTTTTCAAAATATTTTATTCAGAGTTTGTGCCCATTTGAAACTGTTGTGTATTGCAAGAATGCCATGTTCTTTAATCCTGATTTAATATTGAAGGGTAGGATCTTTTCAATGGGATGGTTTCCATGGAGGTGTGACACACCAGGTTGTGGGTGTGACCTTTTGATTAAAAAGAGATGGGACTCTGCCCATTCAAGATAGGTCTTGATTAATTTACTGATGATGGTATAATCATTCCTGAAGAAACCTCAGATATAGATGCTTGGAGAACAGAGCCGACAGACCCAATGCAAGAATCAGACATTTGGAGATTCAGAAAGAAAATGTCCCAAGGGAAGCTGTTTGAAACCAGAAGCCAAACACCACAGCAGACACCAGCCACGTGCCTTCCCAGTTGGCAGAAATGTTCTGGAGCCACCGAAATTTCTTTTTTTTTTTTTTTTTAATTTTTTTACTTTATTTTTTTAAATACCAAAAAAACACCAAACAAACGCGAACATTCTCCTTTTGATCATTCCATTCTACATACATAATCAGTAATTCTCAATATTATCACATAATTGCATATTCATCATCATGATCATTTCTTGGAACATTTGCATCTATTCAGAAAAAGAAGTAAAAAGAAAACAGAAAAAATTTCATACATACCATACCCCTTACCCCTCCCTTTCATTGATCACTAGCATTTCAATCTAAATTTATTTTAACGTTTGTTCCCCCATTATTTATTTTTATTCCATATGTTTTACTTGTCTGTTGATAAGGTAGATGAAAGGATGGTCAGACACAAGGTTTTCACAATAACACAGTTACAGTGTGAAAGTTATATCATTATATAATCATTTTCAAGAAACATTGCTAGTGGAACACAGCTCTACATTTTCAGGCAGTTCTCTCCAGCCTTTCCTTACATCTTGACTAACAAAGTGGTATCTATTTAATGCATAAGCATAACCTCCAGGATAACCTCTCAACTCTGTTTGGAATCTCTCAGCCATTGTCACTTTATTTTGTCTCATTTCACTCTTCCCCCTTTTGGTCAAGGCTTTCTCAATCACTTGATGCAGAGTCTCAGCTCATTCTAGGATTTCTGCCCCACGTTGCCAGGGAGGTCCACACCCCTGGGAGTCATGTCCCACATAGACAGGGGGAGGGTGGTGAGTCTGCTTGCTGTGTTGGCTGGAGAGGGAGGCCACATCTGAGCCATAAAAGAGGCTCTCTTGGGGGCGACTCTTAGGCCTAATTTTAAGTAGACTTGATCTCCTTTGTGGGGTTAAATTTCATATGAACAACCCCTAAGATTGGGGGCTCAGCCTATAGCTTTGATTGTCCGCACTGCTTGTGAGAATATCAAGAATTCAACTTGGGGAAGTTTTTCCCCCCATTCTCACCATTCCCAGAAGGGGACTTTGAAAATACTTTTTTATTTACTGCTCACATCACTCTGGGTCTTTATCTGGGCATCACTCTGGACAAACCAACAAAAATCTCATGTCCTACTCAAGATTCCATGTAATTATGGTGTTCGATTAAGCTGTTTACATAAATTATATTAGGAAATGCACTAGTCAAAATATAAATTTTGTGCCAAATAAACATTTTTTACTTTAATCTCATGCATAAGTTGAAATTTTAAAATATTAATTACCATCTATTTTCAGCACCCTGCAGTAATGACATTCCTTTGTTCCTCCTCATGCAAAAACATTTTTAAAATTTGCACACTTAGTCACTATCATTATATACTCTAGGCATTCCTAGATTATATCATCTCAATCTTTACCATCTGTCTTTCTTTCTGATTTCATTTGTGCCCTCTGCCCTCCTCCCTCTATCATTCTCACATTCAGCTTCATTCAGTGTTTTAACATAATTGTATCACAGTTAGGTAGTATTGTGCTGTCCGTTTCTGAGTTTTTACATTCAGTCCTGTTGCACAATCTGTATCCCTTCAGCTCCAATTATCCAATATCTTACCCTATTTCTATCTCCTGATGGTCTCTGTTACCAACAAAATTCTCCAAGTTTATTCACTAATGTAAGTTCCTATCAGTGAGACCATACAGTAGTTGTCCTTTTGTTTCTGGCTAATCTCACACAGTATAATATTCTTAAGGTCCATCCATGATGTTACACAATTCATAACTTTATACTGTTTTACAGCTGCATAATATTCCATTGTATGTATATACCAAAGTTTGTTTAGCCACTCGTATGTTGATGGACATTTTGGCTGTTTCCATCTCTTCACAATTGTAAATAATGCTGCTATAAACGTTAGTGTGCAAATGTCAGTTTTTGTCCTTGCCCTCATGTCCTCTGAGTAGATACCTAGCAATGGTATTGCCGGATCATATGGCAATTCTATATTTAGCTTTTTGAGGTACCAACAAACTGCCTTCCACAGCGATTGTACCATTTGACATTCCCACCAACAATGGATAAGTGTGCCTCTTTCTCCACATCCTCTCCATCATTTGTCATTTTCTGTTTTATTGATAATGGTCATTCTGGTGGGTATGAGATGATATCTCATTGTGGTTTTGATTTGCATTTCTCTAAAAGCCAGGGAAGTTGAGCATCTTTTCATGTGCCTTTTGGCCATTTGTATTTCCTCTTCTGAGAAGTGTCTGTTCAAGTCTTTTTCCCATTTTGTAATTGGGTTGGCTGTCTTTTTTTCATTGAGTTGAACAATCTCTTTATAAATTCTGGATACTAGATCTTTATGTGATATGTCGTTTACAAATATTGTCTCCCATTGGGTAGGCTGTCTTTTTACTTTCTTGATGAAGTTCTTTGATGCACAAAAGTGTTTAATTTTGAGGAGTTCCCATTTCTTTCTTTCTTTCTTCAATGCTCTTGCTTTGGGTGTAAAGTCTAGAAAACTGCCTCCAAGGGTAAGAGTTAAAAGATATTTCCTGCTCTTTGTCTGCCGGCCCACCGTGTGGTGCCCACGCCCCGCAGCAGCCGACCCGCCCACCCTCCTCTCCCCTCTTTGTCCGCTGGCCCGCCGCGCGGCGCCCTCTTCCCCCTCCTGCTCCGGCGGCTCTCCAACCACCACGGTGCCCTCTTCCACCTTCACCGGCTCCTCCGCCACCAGCCTCGACAGCTTTGCCACCCTCACCTTTCCTCCTCCAGAACAGCTACTGGGGGAGTGGAGACAATACAGAGCAGCTCCGGGAGCCATGATGGAGATCAAAGGGACGGCGTACCCCATCCTGGAATGGCTGACTGTCTGGGAGAACCAGCTCCGGTGAGATCACCGAGGGGTGCGGGCATTCCTGGGCGGGACGGCAAGCGGCCGGAGTCCCTCCCTTCCTCTTTCCCAGGCCAACTGGAAGAATTGGGCAGGTGGTCCCCTTGGGCCGCAGTGGCTGGTGCCCCCACAACGTGAGGCCCCACGGACCAACTGAGAGAGTTGGGTCGGAAATCCCCAGACTGCGGAGAACAGTGACCAGGGGGTCCCTTCCAAACATGTGACTCCCCGGTCCGGCTGGGAACAGTGCCCTCTTCCGGGCTGTACAGCTGGCGCCCTTCCACCACGCTTGGCGCCCCGGGCCAACTAGGAAATTCGGTCGGGCGCTCTCCCGTGCTGCGGCGGCCGGTGACCCTCCCTGTGTTCGGGCCCCTGGGCCAGCTGGCACTCTTCCAAGACGCTTTGGCAGCCGAACCTCCCCTATGGCGAGAGTTTTCCAGAGTTAAAGGACCCACAGCAACTTTTACTGGTGGAGCCCGTAGACAAACGTGTGCCACGAGCGCCACCTATTGGGCAGCATAAGAAAAATAGAACCCAGAGATTTCACAGAAAAATTATTCAACCTGTGGGGTCCAACACCCAGGGAAATCTGTAAATGCCCAGCCGCCAGCAGAAGATAACAGATCACGATCAGAAAATTGAAAATATGGCCCAGTCAAAGGAACAAACCAATAGTTCAAATGAGATACAGGAACTGAAACAACTAATGCTGAATATATGAACAGAAATGGAAAACCTCTTCAAAAATAAAATCGATAAATTGAGGGAGGACATGAAGAAGACATGGACTGATCAAAAAGAAGAAATAGAAAAACTGAAAAAACAAATCACAGAGCTTATGGAAGTGAAGGATAAAGTAGAAAAGATGGAAAAAACAATGGATACCTACAATGATCGATTTAAAGAGACAAAAGATAGAATTAGTGATTTGGAGGATGGAACATCTGAATTCCAAAAAGAAACAGACACTATCCGGAAAAGAATGGAAAAATTCGAACAGGTATCAGGGAACTCAAGGACAATATGAACCGCACACATATACGTGTTGTGGGTGTCCCAGAAGGAGAAGAGAAGGGAAAAGGAGGAGAAAAACTAATGGAAGAAATTATCACTGAAAATTTCCCAACTCTTATGAAAGATCTAAAATTACAGATCCAAGAAGTGCAGCGCACCCCAAAGAGATTAGACCCAAATAGGCATTCTCCAAGACACTTACTAGTTAGAATGTCAGAGGTCAAAGAGAAAGAGAGGATCTTGAAAGCAGCGAGAGAGAAGCAATCCATCACATACAAGGGAAACCCAATAAGACTATGTGTAGATTTCTCAGCAGAAACCATGGAAGCTAGAAGACAGTGGGATGATATATTTAAGTTACTAAAAGAGAAAAACTGCCAACCAAGACTCCTATATCCAGCAAAATTGTCCTTCAAAAATGAGGGAGAAATTAAAACATTCTCAGACAAAAAGTCACTGAGAGAATTTGTGACCAAGAGACCAGCTCTGCAAGAAATACTAAAGGGAGCACTAGAGTCAGATACAAAAAGACAGAAGAGAGAGACATGGAGAAGAGCGTAGAAAGAAGGAAAGTCAGATATGATATATATAATACAAAAGGCAAAACGGTAGAGGAAACTATTATCCAAACAGTAATAATTCTAAATGTTAATGGACTGAATTTCCCAATCAAAAGACATAGACTGGCAGAATGGATTAAAAAACAGGATCCTTCTATGTGCTGTCTACAGGAAACATATCTTAGACCCAAAGATAAACATAGGTTGAAAGTGAAAGGTTGGGAAAAGATATTTCATGCAAATAACAACCAGAAAAGAGCAGGAGTGGCTATACTAATATCCAACAAATTAGACTTCAAATGTAAAACAGTTAAAAGACAAAGAAGGACGCTATCTGCTAATAAAAGGAACAATTCAACAGGAAGACATAACAATCATAAATATTTATGCACCAAACCAAAATGCCCCAAAATGCGTGAGGAATACACTGCAAACACTGAAAAGGGAAATAGACACATATACCATAATAGTTGGAGACTTCAATTCACCACTCTCATCAGTGGACAGAACATCTAGTCAGAGGATCAATAAAGAAATAGAGAATCTGAATATTACAATAAATGAGCTAGACTTAACAGACATTTATAGGACATTACATCCCACAACAGCAGGATACACCTTTTTCTCAAGTGCTCATGGATCATTCTCAAAGATAGACCATATGCTGGGTCACAGGGCAAGTCTTAACAAATTTAAAAAGATTGGAATCATACACAACACTTTCTCGGATCATAAAGGAATGAAGCTGGAAATCAATAATAGGCGGAGTGCAGGAAATTCACAAATACATGGAGGCTCAACAACACTCTCTTAAACAACAAATGGGTCAAAGAAGAAATTGCAAGAGAAATTAGTAAATACCTAGAGGCGAATGAAAATGAAAACACAACATATCAAAACTTATGGGACGCAGCAAAGGTAGTGCTAAGAGGGAAATTTATTGCCCTAAATGCCTATATCAGAAAAGAACAAAAGGCAAAAATGCAAGAATTAACTGTCCACTTGGAAGAACGGGAGAAAAAACAGCAAACTAACCCCAAAGCAAACAAAAGGAAAGAAATAACAAAGATTAGAGCAGAAATAAATGAAATTGAAAACATGAAAACAATAGAGAAAATCAATAAGACCAGAAGTTGGTTCTATGAGAAAATCAATAAGATTGATGGGCCCTTAGCAAGATTGACAAAAAGAAGAAGAGAGAGGATGCAAATAAATAAGATCAGAAATGGAAGAGGAGACATAACTACTGACCTCACAGAAATAAAGGAGGTAATAACAGGATACTATGAACAACTTTACGCTAATAAATACAACAATTTAGATGAAATGGATGGGTTCCTGGAAAGACATGAACAACCAACTTTGACTCAAGAAGAAATAGATGACCTCAACAAACCAATCACAAGTAAAGAGATTGAATTAGTCATTCAAAAGCTCCCTAAAAAGAAAAGTCCAGGACCAGACGACTTCACATGTGAATTCTATCAAACATTCCAGAAAGAATTAGTACCAACTCTCCTCAAACTCTTCAAAATAATCGAAGTGGAGGGAAAACTACCTAATTCATTCTATGAAACCAACATCACCCTCATACCAAAACCAGGCAAAGATATTACAAAAAAAGAAAACTACAGACCAATCTCTCTAATGAATATAGATGCAAAAATCCTCAATAAAATTCTAGCAAATCGTATCCAACAACACATTAAAAGAATTATACATCATGACCAAGTAGGATTCATCCCAGGTATGCAAGGATGTTTCAACATAAGAAAATCAATTAATGTAATACACCATATCAACAAATCAAAGCAGAAAAATCACATGATCATCTCAATTGATGCAGAGAAGGCATTTGACAAGATTCAACATCCTTTCCTCTTGAAAACACTTCAAAGGATAGGAATACAAGGGAACCTCCTTAAAATGATAGAGGGAATATATGAAAAACCCACAGCTAATATCATCCTCAATGGGGAAAAATTGAAAACTTTCCCCCTAAGATCAGGAACAAGACAAGGATGTCCACTATCACCACTATTATTCAACATTGTGTTGGAAGTTCTAGCCAAAGAAATTAGACAAGAAAAAGAAATACAAGGCATCAAAATTGGAAAGGAAGAAGTAAAACTATCACTGTTTGCAGACAATATGATACTATATGTCGAAAACCCAGAAAAATCCACAACAAAACTACTAGAGCTAATAAATGAGTACAGCAAAGTAGCAGGCTACAAGATCAACATTCAAAAATCTGTAGCTTTTCTATACACTAGTAATGAACAAGCTGAGGGGGAAATCAAGAAATGAATCCTATTTACAATTGCAACTGAAAGAATAAAATACCTAGGAATAAATTTAACCAAAGAGACAAAAAACCTATATAAAGAAAACTACAAAAAACTGCTAAAAGAAATCACAGAAGACCTAAATAGATGGAAGGGCATACCGTGTTCATGGGTTGGAAGACTAAATATAATTAAGATGTCAATCCTACCTAAACTGATCTACAGATTCAATGCAATACCAATCAAAATCCCAACAACTTATTTTTCAGAATTAGAAAAACCAATAAGCAAATTTATCTGGAAGGGCAGGTTGCCCCGAATTGCTAAAAACATCTTGAGGAAAAAAAACGAAGCTGGAGGTCTAGCGATGCCAGACTTTAAGGCATATTATGAAGCCACAGTGGTCAAAACAGCATGGTATTGGCATAAAGATAGATATATCGACCAATGGAATCGAATAGAGTGCTCAGATATAGACCCTCTCATCTATGGACATTTGATCTTTGATAAGGCAGTCAAGCCAACTCACCTGGGACAGAACAGTCTCTTCAATAAATGGTGCCTAGAGAACTGGATATCCATATGCAAAAGAATGAAAGAAGACCCGCATCTCACACCCTATACTAAAGTTAACTCAAAATGGATCAAAGATCTAAACATTAGGTCTAAGACCATAAAACAGTTAGAGGAAAATGTAGGGAAATATCTTATGAATCTTATAACTGGAGGTTGTTTTATGGACCTTAAACCTAAAGCAAGAGCACTGAAGAAAGAAATAAATAAATGGGAACTCCTCAAAATTAAACACTTTTGTGCATCAAAGAACTTCATCAAGAAAGTAGAAAGACAGCCTACACAATGGGAGATAATATTTGGAAATGACATATCAGATAAAGGTCTAGTATCCAGAATTTATAAAGAGATTGTTCAACTCAACAACAAAAAGACAGCCAACCCAATTACAAAATGGGAAAAAGACTTGAACAGACACCTACCAGAAGAGGAAATGCGGATGGCCAAGAGGCACATGAAGAGATGCTCAATGTCCCTGGCCATTAGAGAAATGCAAACCAAAACCACAATGAGATATCATCTCACACCCACCAGAATGGCCATTATCAACAAAACAGAAAATGACAAGTGCTGGAGAGGATGCGGAGAAAGAGGCACACTTATCCACTGTTGGTGGGAATGTCAAATGGTGCAACCACTGTGGAAGGCAGTTTGGCGTTTCCTCAAAAAGCTGAATATAGAATTGCCATATGACCCAGCAATACCCTTGCTAGGTATCTACTCAAAGGACTTAAGGGCAAAGACACAAACGGACATTTGTACACCAATGTTTATAGCAGTGTTATTTACAATTGCAAAGAGATGGAAACAGCCAAAATGTCCATCAACAGAAGAATGGCTAAATAAACTGTGGTATATACATACGATGGAATATTATGCAGCTTTAAGACAAGATAAACTTATGAAGCATGTAATAACATGGATGGACCTAGAGAATATTATGCTGAGTGAGTCCAACCAAAAACTAAAGGACAAATACTGTATGGTCCCACTGATGTGAACGGACATACAAGAATAAACTTGAAATATGTCATTGGTAACAGAGTCCAGCAGGAGTTAGAAACAGGGTAAGATAATGGATAACTGGAGCGGAAGGGATACAGACTGTGCAACAGGACTAGATACAAAAACTCAAAAATGGACAGCACAATAACACCTAATTGTAAAGTAATCATGTTAAAACACTGAATGAAACTGCATCTGAGCTATAGGGTTTTTTGCGTGTGTTTTTTACTATTATTACTACTTTTATTTCTTTTCTCTATATTAACATTTTGTATCTTTTTCTGTTGTGTTGCTAGTTCCTCTAAACCGATGCAAATGTACTAAGAAATGATGATCATGCATCTATGTGATGATGTTAAGAATTACTGACTGCATATGTAGAACAGTATGATTTCTAAATGTTGTGTTAATTTCTATTTTTTTTCTTTCTTTCCGTTAATAAAAAAAAAAAAGAAGATATTTCCCTACATTTTCTTCTAACAGTTTTATGGTCTTAGATTCAATGTTTAGGTCTTTGATCCATTTTGTGTTAACTTTTGAATAGGGTGTGAGATATGGGTCCTCTTTCATTCTTTTGCATACAGATATCCAGTTCTTTAGGCACCATTTCTTGAAGAAATAGGAAAACACAGAAAACAGAGGACTGGAGAAGAGTGTACAAATGAAGACAACCAGTAAAGGCAAAAAAAGAGAGAAAATTAAGATATTACAAAAAATTGAAAAGACAAAATGGCAGAAGAAAGTAATGGCTTTATATTAATAACATTAATGTTCATGGACTAAACTCTGCAATCAAAAGACACAGACTGGCAGAGTGCATAAAAAAAACAGGACCCATCTCTACTGGAGACTCACTTTAGTATCAAGTACAAAAAAATTTGAAAGTGAAAGGTACCAAAAGATATTTCACACAAAAAACAAGCAGAAAATAGGAAGGGTAGTTTTACTAATATCAGACAAATTAGACTTCAAGTGTAAAACAATTAAAAGGACAAAGAAGGACGAATTCAACAACACGTAACAATCATAAATATTTATGCACCAAGCCAGAGTACCACACAAAATACATGAGGCAAACATGGACAACACTGAAGGGAGATGAAGACACATGTACAATAATAGTTGGAGACTCCAATTCCCTGTTCTCATCAATAGATAGAAGATCTAAACAGAGAACAAATAAGAAAACAAAGATCCTGAAAAATATGATGTGAACTAGACTTAACAGACATTTACAGAACATTGCACCCAACAACAGCATGATGCACACTCTTGCCAAGTGCTCATGGATCATTCTCCAGGATAGATCACATGTTAGGTCACAAAGCAGGTCTCAGTAAATTTAAGAATATCAAAATTATACACAGCATTTTCTTGGATTATAATGGAATGAAGTTAGAAATCAATAACAGGTGGAAGGATAGAAGATTCACAAATTGATGGAGGCTAAATAACACACTCAAACTACCAGTGGGCCAAGAATGAAATTGAAAGAAAAGTCAGTAAATATCTCTAGGCAAATGAAAATGAGAAAACAACATATCAAAACTTATGAGACGGGAGACATATTTTGTGCCTCTAGGCCATCTGCTTTCCTATTATGCACCTAACAATAAACTCTTTCTCTTTTGAAACTCTTGTATCACAGAAATTGGTTAGTGAGAGTGACATGCAAATGAATCCACAGACATTATCTGCTAACAATTTGTCAACATTCCAGAATGAATGTCCAACTCTTTGGAGCCCCAGCAGAGCAGGTGAGCCAGATGACTGAGCTTTTGTGGACACTGGACTGAGTTTAGTCTAGAGGCTCAGCAACCACAGTTTCTCTGTTCTGCTGGCACTCCAAAGACTTTTGGTGCCATAGAAAACCTTCAAAGAGAGAAACCATTTCCAGTTCTATGTCTGGACATCTGACTCAGTAAGTGGGTAATCAGAATAAAGGTGGACTGGGAAGTAAATAGGCAGGTTGAGTCCCCCTGACCTAGGCCTGGGTGATGCTTCCAGAACACCTTCACTCTGACCTCTACATGTTCTGCTTTGGGGTATTGTATTATACAGTGTATGAAGCCTTGACCTAATCCAACAATTAATTGGTGTTTTCTTTTGGGGTTCCTGACCCCAAAGAAATCAAGGAGATAAATAGAAGGTAATATGAGCAATGGTATGCTAACAAACTAGATAACTTAGATGAAATCAACAACCAACACTGACTCAAGAAGAAACAGACAACCTCAAGAAACCAATCACAAGAGACTGAATCAGTCATCAAAAGCTCCCCCAAAAAAGTCCAGGACCAGATGGCATCAAATGTGAATTCTATCAAACATTCATGAAAAAATAACTACCAATCCTGCTGAAACTCTTCAAGAAAACTGAAGAGGAAAGAAATCTCCCTAGCTAATTCTATGAAGCCAACATCACCCAAATACCAAAGCCAGAAAAAGATACCATAAAAAAAGAAAATTACAGACCAATCTCCTTAATGAATCCAGATTTGAGAATACACAACAAAATATTTGCAAATTGGGTCCAGCAGCACATTAAAATAATTATACACCATAACCAAGTGGGATTTATCTGAGGGATCCAAGGGGGTTAAACACAAGAAAAGCAATTACTGTAATACACTACATAAATAAATTAAAGAGGAAAAACCACATGATCACTTGATTGATTCAGAAAAGGCATTTGAGAATATTCAGCATCATTTCTTGATGAGAACACTTCAAAGGATAGGACTAGAAGGAAATTTCCTCAGCGTGATAAAAGGAACATATGAAAACCCCACAGCTAACATTATATTCAGTGCGGAAAGACTGATAGCTTTCCCTCTAAGGTCAGGAACAAGACAAGGGTGGCCATTATCACTGATGTTACTCAACATTGTGCTGAAAGCTCTAGCTAGAGCAATGAGGCAATAAAAAGAATAAAAACATCCAAATTGAAAAGGAAGAAGTCAAGCTGTCACTGTTTAAGACCACATGATCCCGTATGCAGAAAATCCTGAAAAATCTACAGCAAAGCTGCAATGCTAAAGATGAGTACAGTAAAGTGGCAGAATTAACACACAAAAATCAGTAGTATTTCTATACACCAGCAATGTGCAACATGGAGGGGAAATCAAGAAAAAAATTTCCATTTGCAATAATAGCCAAAACAATAAAATATTTAGGAATAAATTTAACCATGGACGTAAAAGACATACACAGAAAAACTACAAAACTTTGTCTAAGAAAATCAAAAGAAGAGAAAAATCAGGAAAATGGGACAACAGGAAAATTTACAAGAGTGTGATGGTAAGGAAGGTGGGTGGATATCTCCTTGGGCTCCTCACTCATTCAGGTTGTAAGGACATAAGGAATGACATGTTCTGTTCCTGTCATCCTAGAGAGGCCATTCTAGTGGATTAAGAAGGGCAGACACCCACCTGCAGAGGTCAGAAGATCAGATATTCAGTGGCAAAGAGGACAAAGGATAGTGGACATAGAGGCTGAGTCTTGCCCAGAGAATACCTTGCTGAGGCAGCCCTGAGAAGAGGGAGGAGGGGACAACTTGATTCGCCTAGGGGAGGGAGTGTGATTGGTGGTCCTAGGAGCACCAACAAGGCAAGAGATGAAGATGTGAGGTATTTGGTAGGTGCATGAAGACACAAAAGGTCAGTGAAGGGCAGCTGCTGCAACTCAGAAGCAGAGGATATGGGAAGCCCAAGTTGGTGGCAACGAGGGCATGAACTGTGGTCAGATCCTAGATAGGACCTGTGGGTGGAGCCACCCCAAGTTCCTACCTCACCCAGGCTGGCCAACTGCCATGTGTTACACACCTCTCCCACCCAAAGTTCCTACCTCACCCAGGCTGGCCAACTGCCATGTGTTACACACCTCTCCCAGGCTGCATTTCTCTTGTTGCCAGCAGCTAACCTGGATGTCACTTGTAGGAACTTTTCCCTGAGTCCTGCCTTGTTCTGGTCTTCATTATTGAGGCATCCTGGGGGCTGGGCTGTGCTGACCACTTCAAACCAGGGCAATTCTGGTTTGTAGGTTCTTGTCTCTAGGCCATCTTCCTCTCTGACAACCAGCCTTGGACACGATGGTCTCTGTTGTGTGATTCTCTGATACCATTATACTGGAGGAACAGGGTTGGGGAAGGGGTACTCCATGAAGGCATACAGTTTCCTGTGATTGCATGGGAGAAAGTGGCAGAGACAGGCCTAGGTTTCTCTTATCCCTCCCTACCCTCTGATGCATGGTCATGGTTTCTATCTTGATCCCTGGAAACCATCTGAGCTTTGTAGGCTGAGAACCTAGGGGAAATGGTTCAGCCTATAGGACAGCGGTAGGAACTCCAAAGTGGGAAACAACCTCAAGACAGAGGTGTGGGTTCATGTTGAAGATGGTGGAAAAGTGATTGTAAATGGCCACACTCATCCATGAGGTTTGCTCAGATAAGCATGAGAATGTAGCAAGGTCCATAATATGTGGGCATGACCTAAGGCTAGCAACCATGCTGCTCAATACTGAGGTGACTCAGAACACAGGGTCTCTGGTGGCTATACTCTGGTGCAGTCAGCTGTAAGTCCTATGCCCTCATAGCCTGACCCTTAACCCATGCCAGCTGACCAGTCAAAGTAAGGTTCTAGCCTTTATCCACTGGCCATTGTCAAACACATCCTGGCTGAGGACAAGCTAGAGGACTACAAGCTAGTCCAAATCATTTCAGAGGACCAAAGTAAGGGGGTGAATAGAACACTGATGAGAGGTGGGATCATGGCACCATGACCTCATTCTGAAAGTCCAAGGACCTCTAGACCCAGTGAAACTGAGAGCTGGTGGGTAAGCATCTTGATCACACACTGCCCTGGGAAGCCCTTAATGCCCACAGCATCTTTTCCTTGCCTGTTCCAACTCCGGGTCATGTCCCATTTGCTGCATATGACCCAAGCTTTGGGAAACCAAGTTCAAAGCTGACATCATATAGAATTCCTTAGAAAAGGCTTTTCAAATGAAGCCATGGACATGATGGCCAAGCAGATGAGCTCAATTTAAAGGGTGTCCTCCATACAGGATGGGTTGGTTGCACCGCCTTAGTCATCATGAGTAGCCATCAGAGTCATCAAATATGTTACAGTGCATGTCATCTTTATATGAAAAGCAAAACAAAGTTTTGAACTTCTTGTAGTCTCGAGGGAGCCAACATAGTATTTGTAAACTGAGATAGGGAAAGAATCAAGAAGAAGAGCACAGACACTCTAGTTCTGTTTTATGAGATTTGCTGCTGGGCCTGTCTCCTGCTTAGAGGGGCTGAGCTGGGGCTTAGCCTCATGGCATCTCTTTGCAAGTGAGCTCAAGGAGAGTCTGCAGGTTTGTAGTGTAACTCTATAATTTAGGGGTCCATAAATTATAGTCTGGTCCCCCTAAGCTAACTTCCCACTCCAGTAACCACTGTGGTGAACAGATAAACCAAGCACCAATGTCAGTTCAAATTAGGAGGCCACCAATACCCGTTTTTTGAACTCTGAGGCACATCTGCATCCTGGTGAGCTCTGAGCTGCTCCGGCAGATTTGTTGAAGGCTAAAAAGCATCTACAGGGCAACAGCAAAGCAGTGATCCCCAGTTTTAGAAGAACCATCCAAAACTGATGATAGCTCAGAAATGGTCTTGTGGTATACTATAAAGTGAAAAAAAAAGAGTTTTAAAACACCATGACATTCAATTATTAATGTTGGTGATCTCTGGGGGGGGGTGAGATTAGACATCATTTCACTTAAAATTTTTTTTCTTTATTTTTCTTGTCAGTACAAGACAGCTGCATTACTTAACAGCTGTGAACCTGTCCCCGTTGCTTAGAATTGTACCTGACAAAGCAACACCCATCACCACTAGTTAAGTGAGTGGCTGCATTGCTTTTAAACCAAAGAGAAGACTGGATGTGTCCAAAAGTAATAAAACACAATTATGAGAAGAGGACATCATAAAATCATTCTTATGTGAAACAGCAAGGTCTGTTCATGATAGGGTAAAACTTACAGATTTTTCATTGTTAAATATATGTTGAAAAAATATGAGCTCTGGGGGCCATCAGAGAAGAGTTATAGAGACTTAGAACTCTGAGTCCAGAGTGCAGGTTATTTATATTCCCCACTCCCTTCCCCAACAGCCCTGTGCTGCATGGGATGGGGTGCCTCTGTGTTCCCACAGTCCTCTGCTTCCTTTGACCAAGCATTACCACTCCATAGCAGTAAGCTGAACACATGATGACACTTTCATTGATTGATGTCACCTTATCCTGTGTCACTTTCTCCTAAGCTCTCTGCTATTTTTTATTCTCCTGATTTAATCTTTCCAAGTACCTGGCAAGGTAGGTTGTATCATCCCCTTTTAAAATGAGGAAATGGAAGCCACAAGAGGTTTGGTAACTTGCCCAGGCAGAGGTGACTCTTGGAGCCAGGCTCTGCTTGTCATGTCCCTCCCAGCCCAGCTGTGGCTCACATCTTTGTATTCCCTGATGTTTGTGGCTGTGCACGACTCATTAGGGTCCCCAGAGTCCAGACCAGTGCCTGGCACAGGAGAGTTCATGGAAGGTTTATGAAATTCAGTGGAAACGTTGTTGAAGAAACTAAGACCCAGAGAGGGGCAGTGACCAGCTAGTATCATACAGGCAAGGACTATTGAAGGTCCTTCTCAATAGGCTTAGTGAGCAGAGGGCTGGCCAGTTTGCAGGCAGCAGAAGGAAATTTGTTTCCATTGCTTAGTGCAGAGAAGTATCAGAGAGGACAGAAAAGGTGCATACAGCATGTGCATGTGTGTGTGTAGGGTACATCTGTGTGCAAATGTGTGCCTAGGAGTGTGTTGTGTACACATGTGTGTCTGAGTGTGCATGTCTGTTCATGTGGACACCTGTCTACTTGTGTGCATGTGTCCATTCATGTGGTAGCTCTTGCAGCACTGCAGCCTGCACATTGGAATGCTTGAATCTGGACAAGTCCTGACTTGCCTTTGTGAACCCATGAATCACCCCATGATCACCTATACTGGGCAACATCCCTACAATCCTGCTTTGGTGTTCTGGGACAGAAGAAGGGTGTGCTGATGCATCAACATGGAAAATCTGACTATGAAATTATCAGGAATTCTGTAAACCAGTTGTTACATGATCATTGTTAATTAAATTATATAAACATATGTAATTAAATAAATTATATTCAATGCAAAGATGATTAACGTCAAACCTCATCACTTCCCTGTTATTGTGTTTTACCACTCACTACGCTCTCGAGACTATTTGTGTCCACGTGTGTGGGCGTGGAAACAGTGCTACTGTACTTCCCTGCCAAGTTCCTCATTTAGTGGCTTTAGATTGGTGGCTTTAATGGAAATAGTTAACACTGCTGGTCAACGCTTGATTTGTTGTTTTATAGATTCTTAATAAAGTGGTGGGCAAAAGGTTAAAAATGCAGATAAAAAACATATGCTATGTCTGTAGCAATTCTATTGTGAATAGCAAAAACAAGAAAAGAATGTGGCTATTCACTCAAAAACTTTTATTCAATTAGGCAAGGATGAATGAATGAGGTCGACACATCTTTCTATTTCCCATTTATTTTATTCATAAATGTAAATGAAAATGTCAACCAACCATCCTATGAGAACTGTACTCATTCTTTGTTGCAACCATAGGTTGGCTACTGATAAAAGAGTTTAGCACAAATCAGTGAAAGCACCCTGTGATAACCAATTGACTAAATGGAATTTACAGTCAAGAGCTCTGTACATTTTATCATTTGTAAACTGCATGCTACACATCCCTTATCTCGTTAATTATCTCAGTGTAATTAATATAAACTTACATATATATGTGGGTTGTTTTTTTAATTTTTTTCACAGAGCCAGTTACTTCCAAGGGCTGTGTTTGGCAGGTTTGGCCCTGGCTCTGGGCGTGGAATAAGGAGGGTGTTCGGGTTTGGAAGACCAAGGTGAGTGTGGCTTACGCCTTAGTTGAAAGAACAGAGAAAAAGTCAGTGTCCCACCCCATCCTCTTCTCCTGGAGCTCTGTGCTGTATGAGACCTGTCTCTCTGTAAAATGAGGTCATTGGATCAGATTAGCATTTTTAGACTTTTTTTTTTTTTACTACAAGTCACCATTATGGTCAAATATACATTGTAGCTACACCCAGCTCAGACATATGTATGTGTGTAACAGATTTACACAAAATAATGTCCTTGTTTTGAATGGATATTATTATAATATCCATTATAATTATAATTTGATTTTGAATTTCTAGTATTATAATTTGATTTCGAATTTCTCCTCTGTTTCTTTCCATCTTGTGAAATGCTGGTCATGACCACTATACTAACTTCACAACCCACTAATAGGATGTGACTAGCTGTTTGAAAATAGCTGACTGTCAGATCCAGATGGCTTCTGCTTTGATGACACACTCCAAAAGCATCTGTTTAAGCATTATAGTTTCCTAAACACCAGGACTTGCTCAGATGCAGGTGAGGTCATTTGGGAACTTCAGCTCCACTCCTGCACTGTTGCTATAGCCTCTCCACTCACCTCCCAGGCTCCAGTTCATGGTCCTCTTCCCCACTCAGGAGGGCCTGCAGCCACATTCCTCCAAGGCCTCCAGAGTTCTGGAACCTGGTCCCTTCTGCTTCATGTTGGAAATGAAAAGGTTTTTCACATCTAATCTCTCACTTTTAGACAGTGGGTTTTTTCAAAAGACAGAAAAATGTTTGGTTCAACTTCCAACTGCAACCACCTCCTGCCTCACCTATATTCCCTACTTCTGACCTGGGGCAAGGTACATAACAAGGGCAAGTAAGTGCCTATTGCATGAATGCATGAAAAAAAACTGAAACAAGTGAGGGAAGGAGAGTAGGGAGTGAGAGGAAGGAAGGGAAGGTAGGAGGAAGGAGGAAAGAGAAATACATTGCACTATGTGAACTTGACATGTGTGGGTTTAATCTACACCTTGTCCACCCATGATGTAAAATACCCTCATCCACCCCTGGTTATGGAGTCATAGAGACTTGGTACTGGACACTCAAAGGCTCATGTGCTGCTGACTCTCCTCTATGACCCCATCCTGCACACACACTGGAGAAAGACCCATTAGGGCACCTCCAATGGTACAGACCCTTTCCCTCTAAGATGGAGCCTCCCATATTACTGAGCTAGCAAGGCCCAGTGATTTGGAAATGCCCTGGCTTTGTAGGCAGGCAGCTCTGGGGATGAATCCCAGCTCTCCCTTCAACAGCAGTGTGTGCCCTACCCTCCTCATCCTTATGATTGATCCAACACCTCCCACCCAGGGCACCCTGAAGATTAGATGTAGTAGTCAGGGGCCATGTAGATGCAAGGATGAGCATTACTGCTCTTTTCCAATGCCTTCCATGCTTTTGGAAAACTCTGACCAAAGAAAATGTTTTGCTCTGATCAAGCTGAAATAGGGCCTTCCCTGGCTGTCTGTCTTGCCCTCAGAGGCCAGAGCCTACCTGCTCCTATGTCCTGACAGCATCTTGGTTGATCCCTTCTCCTAGCTGAGCAGCCATAGCTTCAGCCACCACTCAAAGGATTTACATTACATTCTCTAGATCTCATTCCAGTGCATGTCATGATTAACCCTGTGGCCTGTCTCTCATGTTTCTGCTGCTGAAAGGGAAATCCAAATCACTGCATGGTTGTCCAGAATTGCCCAGCTAGCCTGGTGTGAAGAGGTCTGAAAGGACAAAACCTTCCATTTTCTCCCAGCTCTGCTGGTAAATCCTGTGCTCTGTGGCTCAGGGGACCCATGGTTTTATTGTGGTCACTTGTGAAGTGAGAGTCAGACTGCTTAGAAACGTGAACACTGTCTGCAGTCACAAGCCAGCTCCTTGTGATGTACCATATTTTCATGGGTAGGATCTGTGACCCCATGAGATGAGGAGCCCATGACGGTGGGACCCTGTTTCATTTATCTCTGTTTGCCCAGCTTCTTGTCCAACATCTGGCAGTAGCAGGCGCTCATGAATGACTAAAATTTCCTAAGTAGACAGATGGACAGCTACCATCTCTTAATGCCCTGTGGTGCATCAAGCAGTGTTCTAATGACCATACATGTACTAACAACTTTCCACTTCCCAACAATCCTGTGAGTCAGGTACTCTTCTCACCCCAATTCCCAGATAAGGAAACTGAGGCACCAGATAATCAAAAACCTCGTCTAAACTTATACCACTAGCAAATGAGAACTGAGGTGGCCAGGATTGGAACACTGAAAGTCTGGGCAATTATGTAAGTTCTTTCCTTGTATATGAATCTTCAGAGTAATTTTCAGCTCCCGTGGCTAATGCAGTCTGATGTCATTCAGAGAAAATCAGGACAAGTGTGGGGGCTTGTGAGGGTATGAGAGCGGATTTGTGCAACAGGTCATTGTGTAGCACTTTTATAATTCCATGGGAGGAGGTGAATTTCCTTTCAAAAATGAACTCCACAATGAAATAATAGGTACTACTGGGGAAAGGCATGGATGGGGTATAGACACATGACAAAACTGGTCATGTGTCAACAATTATTGAAGCTGTTTTCATTTAACAAAAATTACAGAAAGGAAAGCTATGAAGAATCAAATTTTTATCATGTGCCAGACATTGGGCTAACCTCCTTATAATCATTATCCCCACCTGAATGAAATCTGCCCAAAGGAAAGGCTCTGCAGGGATATAGATTAAAATGAAGCACCCTAGTTTCAAAAGTACCTCTGACTTCATAACTTCCAACCCCAGAATAGAGCTTCAGGAAGGTCATCTGCCCTATCCCCCACTCTGCCTATTCCTTCTGCGTTCATTGCTCAGGACCACAGAGCTAAAATAGGCTTTCTGGGAACTAGCCCATGTCCCCTAAGTCCACCACTACAGAGACCACACTACAGAGTCTCAGCACAGGACAGGCCTGGTCCAGGCCTCTGAGCAGGGCTCCTGCAAGGCCTCCACCCCATGGAGCACCTGTCACCTAATCAGTATTTACTCTTTGGTTCTATTTTCCTCCTGTATTCTGTGGCCTAACACCTGGGAAAGAAGTGCTGGACTTGAATTCCTGCTCCTGCCTCAAATGGGTGGCCATCAATCTCCCTCTTAACCTCTCCAATACTCAGTCTTCCTTCTGTATGATAGGTCCCATTTGCCATAGCTATGTTACACCTCATATCTCCAATTTCCCATCATAAAGAAGAGAAGATTTAGAACCAACTGCTAGGATATTGGGAGTCATTGTCATTTGCCTGGGCTAATGGCTGGGAGAAGGTGAAAAGATCACTGAAACTAATATACAGTCAATCACACTGGAAGAGTTCAAGTCCCTTAAAAAGTTTTGTTTAGCAAACTAGAACAGATTTTGGTACCAAAGAAGTGGGAGGCTGCTGCATTTGCAATTACCAAGCATGTTGGAACGGCTTGTTGGATAAGGGGGTATGGATAAGGGGGGCTATTCTAGAAAAATTCTGAGGAGCTTTGTAGTTCTTAGAAAGCCTAGATTGCTTTGATTGGTGACTTAGAGAAGGAAGACAGGGTTCCAAAAGTTGGAAATAGTCAAGACAGTCCATATTGATGGCTTTCCCAACACACATCATCAGTATAGGATTGTCTGCAAGAATTATCCATTCACTTTCCTGAATAAAGCATTCTCTTCAAAACTTTCTTCATAGCCTCCATTATCTGTTTGTTTCTAAGACTATAGATAATAGGATTCAGGAAAGGAGGGACTATAGAATAGAACACAGAGGTGATCATGTCCTGAATTGTGCGTGAGGAGGAGATTGGCTTCATATACACAGCAACACCAGAGCTGAGAAAGACAGACACCACGAGGATGTGAGGGACACAGGTGGAGAAGGCTTTTCCCTGCTCTCCACTGGTTGGAAACTTGAGCACAGTAGAAAATATGTAAACATAAGACCTGATAATAAAGACAAAACAGCCACCATCAATCACCACTGCAGAGATAAAAACTGAAATTTCATTGATGAAGGTGTCAGAGCAGGAGAGCTTCAGTAGAGAGGGGACATCACAGAAGAACTGATTGACGACATGGGACTGACAGAAGTGCAGCCGGAATGTGTTGCCAGTGTGGAATCCTGCAAAGACCACACCACTGAGTACAGAGAACAGTGTCATCTGGACACAGACCTGACGGTTCATGATCATGGGGTAGTGGAGGGGCTGGCAGATGGCCACATAGCGGTCATGGGCCATGGAGGTGAGGAACATCACCTCCACAAATGCACAAAAGAAGACCATGAAGATCTGAGTTGCACACCCAGCCCCTGAGATGGTCCTGTTGTCAGTGAGAAAGGTGACACAAGCCTTGGGGACAGTGACAGAAATGTAGCACAAGTCTAAGACAGACAGGTTCCTGAGGAAGAAGTACATGGGGGTGTGAAGATTCTTGTTGAAGGTTGTTACGGTGACAATGAGAAGGTTTCCCATCAGGGTTGCCAAGTACATCAGCAGGAAGAGCATGGCATGCAAGATTCTGTACTCCCACACATCAGAAAATCGTGTAAGCAGGAATTCATCCTCCATTGTAGAGTTCAGCATCTTTAGGTAATTTGCCTTGGATATGGACAAAGCACATAATCCTCAAACAATATGGAAAATCAGCATGAGGAAGGAACTTAGCCCAAATATATTCATGAACACATATTTATACAAATTTATTCTTTGTAGTTCCCATGAACTATTAGGAAATAGCATAGTGATCCTAGTGATGCCTTGTGGTCCTTTAGTTTCCCTGTTTGCATGTCTTGTTTACAGTGTGTGGTTAGTAAGTGAAATTTAATTCTTTAAAACCTGTGCCCATACTTGGTTAAATTTTAATCAAGAGCCACCTATACATCATTGTAAGTGTAGGTCAAAGTTTGCCTGTAAGAATATTTTAGTTGATAAATAGGCAAATTGGTGATACAGATGGACTCTTTGGTCATATTCTATAAATATCAACACATCATTAGATGATGACCAAAAGCAATTTGAATAAATGTAGGGGGGCTCTATTGTATCAGAACCTTTAAAACTTTATGTATGGTTGAAATGTTTTATTTGCCCACTAACAAAAAATTATTTTTATTCCTAATACAATGGTATGACTTGATATTGATTTCATTTAGAAATTCACCCTCAAAATTTCTCCCTCTGACCACCACCTCCTTATTGGCTATATATGTCTCCTCCTTGTATGTACTGATTTTACACTTTATCTTAATGTTTGATTATTTAACCTTCCTCCTTTAATCTCTCTCTCTCTGCCTCTATCTCGTGCTCTCTTTGCCTCCCTTCTTACCTAAGTTGCTTATTAGTTCTTGCATTTTATTTTTTTCTTTCTGAGCCTAAACACCATAAGCAACAGATTGGATAATATACACAAGTTTTCTATTCATTTGCAATGTCATGTGTAGTCTATACTACTCGCATTGTACGAACCTTCCCATAGTAACTCTATAAATTGTGAAGTAACATAGGCAATATTAAAATGAAAAAAAAATCAATGAAAAGTCCAAGACTTGCTTTTCCAAATAAATGTAAATGAAAGAGCAGTTATTCACAGCCAGTTTTGTCTACTCAGAAAATCCATTTCCACATTATGTATTTTTTCCACAAGAATTCCTGATCCTACTGTGTTTGATTGTGTTCCACTTCAACAATCGCTGCTTCTTATAAAATCTGAGCACTTCCTTTTACAGGTCCATCCCAGGCTGCCAACTAGTGCTGGACCTACGAGACCATGATTTCCGGATTGTTAAATGATGGCTATCGAGAACTGAGAAATCACTCCATTGACTTCCTACTTAGTGCACTGAGTGCTAAGTGCACCATGAGAAATGCTCAAATCAGTCTCCATACCACTCATTTCTATATTTCTTGTTGTTTTCCAACACTGTGCTATAATTTCAAATCAGGATAATTAGTTTTAATCTGTTCTTTACTCATGTAGTAGAGTAAAATATCTGAGTTGTCCCAGTTTCTTCTCCATGTCAACATCATTTCATTATCACTTAAGAAATCTCTGTGACTTTTCTAATAAAGGAGAGTTACAGTTGGAACAGAGAAATATTGTGAACCTATTTTCGGTCAATTCTGGGCACAAAATCAATTTTTTGTTTTTTAAAATAATAAAATAACCTGAAATAAATTTATTTATATACTAACAGTCTGAGAAATGTAATCTGAAATAATCTTGTTGTGTATACTAACAATATGAGAAATCATCATAAGAGATATTGCCCTAATGACTAAAGTCTTTCACTATGAAGCTATTCTTATGTTTTCTCACCTAGGTTTTCTTCCTTACCTGCTGAGGTAGTGAATGGAAACATCCATTTGTTCCACTCACCATTATAATCTTCATTCTCTCTCCTCTTCACTGGTGCTGTTATATCCCATTAAGTTACTTTGTTTCTATATGGCTTCTGAATTTTCATCAATGCCTAGGTTTCTTTATTCATAAACTTAATTCTGAAACTCTGGTCCATTTATTTGTTTGTTTATTTTTTTATTTACTTATTTGCTACTTCTTTTCATTAGCCTTTCACAAGCAATGTTATAGCCACGTCAGTTTTTTATTTGAAACATAACAATCTTGCTCCTTCCAGCATCTAAGCATCTAATTCCAAGAACATTTGCATCACAGTGTCTGTTGGTTGATATGTCACTCTTCAGCTCACAGAGACTCCTTGACCTTGGAGTACACTACAAGGATTTCCACTCCTGGGGCCTCACCTCTGACTGCCTGTGTTTCCCCTTCTTGTTGTCTTAGCCATTTACTTCATTAAAGGCTTTTGGGGGTTCAAGGAATCAGTACCCAATAGCCAGTTCAAAATTGCGTCATGACATTCCACACCTCTTCATCTGAAATACGTTTCCTCCCTCTATTCTGCCCCCTCCTCCTTCTATTTGTCTTCTTGTTGTGCTGCCGTCATCTCGTCTTCCACCACTCTATCCCTGCTCTGGCCCATTCTTTTAGAGCTTCACTCTTCTTTCTCCCTTATGTCCTAGCCAGATTGCAGTTAGTAACTCTAATTCCTGGCAAATCAGTAACATACATCTCACATTATCTTTTTAAAATAAAATTGTCCTTAAAGAACTCTGTTGTAATACATTCCTTCCTGATTGCTGGTAAGACTTCATTAGCAATATTATTCTTTTAAATCATCATGTACTTAGTTGAACTTGAATACATCATAGTTCTCCATCATTTTATTATAAAACACTTTTAGTTCAGTCAAAGTGTTGCTGAACTGAGACCAACTTAGATATTATATCATGTAAATGAAATCCCTAGCAAGAAGGTCTCCAAGTAATACAGCCAATAAGACTCCCCAATTAACTTAAAATTATTAAAATATTTCAAAAATGTGCTTTGGAAACATTACAAAAAATCCTTAAAATACATTATTTTGGGCGAGTGTGGTTATGCTGCTGCTGTTCATTTCTTTTCTATTTTTGATAATTTGAACTTTCAAACTATAAACATTTAGTACCATCAATATCTATTCCAATATTTCGGGATTAAAAAATACCTAAGAATGTTAACCTTACATTAAAAAAGTGAAAACTTGATGAATTCATTGACTGTTTAATTCATCATTCAGTAATTTCCCACAATTAATCTTCTCATTTCTAGAAATGAAGAACGATGACAGTTAATATCTTTCCTTGCAACTTATTACAAGTAGATATTTTTGTGGAAGTAATCATTTATTTAACAAAATTATGACATTTTCACTGATGAAATGAGTCATATTGTATAAAATATTGTTATGCTTTCCAATAAGACCTGGACATATTTTAGAATGTGATTAAGCTGAGACAGATAAATGATGACTACTGTAAGAGCAAGCATTGTTGGTGTGATATCAGTATTTAATTGATGTTGACATAAGCTGTGAAGATTTAATATGTTTTTACAATCCATACAAGAAGAATTGGAGGTCCCTAGACAAAACCCTTAATGAATGTTAAGCATAGCACATATCATACCGGACTTGTTTAAATTACTGCGCATGATGGCTTGAATTTGTGAAATATACACTTCCAGTCCTGCTTAACCTTGTACTCTCAATTTCTTGACCATAAGAGAATGTTTACCACGCTCCTCCATTTCACATTCTTATTTTCTTGTTACTTTTTTCTTGTGACCAGAATCCCAACTCATGACACAGGGAACCTCTGCTAATTCAGAAGTCAGGACAGGTGGCACTTTCAGACCAACCTCCTGCTCATAAAATGAAAATTGTTCCCTCTTTTGCTCCTTGATGATGTTCTTTATTTTAGGAACATTTCAAGCATTCCATTTATGTTGCTGCTATTTTAAGCTAACCTATTCACAGGGTTTTTTTGATAACATTGTAATATCAACTCGATTAAAAATGGCTCTTTCAATATGTATGAATATCTCTAATCTACTACAGTCAGTTTCATACTGCAGGTTGAGATCTTAAAGAAATTGCTTAATTGTTTCTCTGCAAACTACATATCAGACTGTCACTATTATATTATATAAAGGCAACAATCATTTGAAATTTGAACACAAGGTAAAAATATTTCATGCTTTCCAATCAATTTTAGTTTTCTATCTTGAATTTCCATGTGACAGTATAATTAATTTAAAACTCTGTGTCCTTCAGGGGAAGATATGTTATGTACCCAAACACTACCATTTATTTTTTTATAGTTCTAAGATCAACCCCTCAATAGTTTCTTTGAATCGTTATTGTTTAAATGTTTACACAAACTGGATTGGAGTTAAATATATAATTATATGTCCAGTAACAATTTGTACAAAAATGCTTTATACAATGCCAGAATTCCTTCAAAGTAACTAATTTCATTCTCTTGTTTTGCACATAATATGCATTACTGTCAACTGCTTCATCACAGTCTAAGTCAGTCTCTACAAGGAAAGATGGTCCAACAAAGTCAATAAGGAAACAAGTTATGAACAACAGATAAGAGGGGTTTTCTGATTCCTGTAAAGCAGGAACAGAACCTTTAAAAAACACTCCCACAGTACTGGGGTAAGCTGCAATTATATGCCACCCAGGAATGCATCACCTATGAAGCTTGGTTCTGTGAGCAGAAGTAAACAACTTCTAATAGCTAAATCAGACCTTTGAGAATATATAAAGTTTTAAGCTACAATTGTATGCAAAGAGTACAACTTTATAGAAGGAGCTCAAAACATCCTCAGTCTTAGAAAAAAGTTCACAAACCATACACTGTAAATAATCTCAAAAACACCCTCAGATTTTTAACGTTCTCTTCAAGTCCAGCTAAGGACACATGCACACCTCCTGTGGCCAAAGGCTTTTGGCTCCACACACCTTCAGAAGGATCTGATATATATGTAATTATAAGGTGAATGCAGAAAACTAATGGGTTGTATCTTTCTTTGAGACCTCGGTTTATCACAGGCTAAATTCATCTTGTGTAGAGATTAGTGGACCCCCCACTTACAATCTGGCTGCCAGGCTCACAAAAGTGCCATGCACAGATATCTGGTGCCACACCTTAAAGTACTTATGATCACATATCTAAGCATGTGCCACGTGTTTTCAGAAAAGACCTAATTCTTCCAGAGGGAAAGAACAACTGAAAACTCTACTTTTACACGAAGGAGTTTTCCACCAGAATGAGGGGTTTAAAGGAGACTTCACACCAAGTTGAGGACTTCTCCTCAAATTTGAGGTTTCATACAATAAATCTTCAAAGGAAGATTTCATAGTCAGTAAAGAACCAGCTCTAGATGCAAAGTTTCTATACACAGAAGTCATCATCCATGCACTCTGGGGCCTTGTTTGCCTTCTCTTCCAGGGCTGCCCCTTCCAAAACAGGACAAGCACACGCTGCTTGCTTGAGACAAGTCAGTATGTCTTTTCTTAAGTACAATCTTTAAGGGAAAAATAATCATTTATTGGGGTCTAGTAACATTTTCCTAATAGAGCAATGCTGAAATAGGTCTGTTTTAACATATGCTGTTTTTACAAGATTTTACAGGGGTAGTATCTTGTCAACTTTACTAGACAGCAGAAAAGAGACCAGCGTACAGTGCAATTTTCTCCAGCAAGCCCTGTGAGCACTAAAGATCTTCTCCAACTCTGCCATCATCTCATCTCCCTGTGAAGACATCCAGGTTTGAAACACATCAGCCTGGCCACTCAGTAGGTGAGGACCAGGAGAAACAATTTGAGAATTCCCTTCTCAGCCATCAACACTCTACAAAGCAGGGCTGGGGAGGGAAGTAGCAGACCAGGCTTGGGGATGTTTTGGCCAAAGGGACCACGGTCATAGGGGTGGGTGACAGAGAGGCTCTAGATGACAGGTGGAGAAGCAGTTGTGATGTCCCACAGAGCATGTGTGGATACAACAGTTCTATGGCAAAGTAGACACAGTGAGGAGTTAAAGAAGAAATTAATATAAAGGAAACAAATTTAGCTTCTCAAAATCAAATCAAACTTCTTAAAACTTATAATCAAATAACTCTCAGGAATACTGGTGTGGGGGTGGGAGACTGAGATTTGTGGAATATGCTGCATTTAGCTGAATTATAAAGATGAATCCTGATGTGAACTCAGCATCAACATTGGGGTTATGTAGTTTAAGGAGAAGGAGGGAACCATGGGGCTGGAGGAAGTCCTCTGGAAAGAGAGGAGGATGGAAAGGGGACCAAGTGTGAACTATGCCTCTTTTATTCCTGGAACAGTAAGTAGCATTTTTATGGACTTCAAACAGCAAGCTCATACTCAATTCTAGCGGCGGTGACATTTCATCCCATCCACTCTTCTCTTTTCTGACTATAATTCTTCAAGATCTGCTGAATGTCCTCTCTTAACAACCATTGCTTCATCTGCAAATCTCTTGAGAGTCTGTAAACAGCAAACAGGGATGCTCTGTCCTTCCCTCTCTGCTCTGCTGGAATCACCTCCATTAGGTGCTATTATCCACTCAGAACTTCCATTAACAGTTTTCAATCTGCTAAAGATTCTGGGACTGAGTTTTTCTTAATATGATGAACATAAAGTAGACATTGGTCTCATTGTGCGAGTACCCTTCCTATCTAAATTTTGTAACTAACTTCATTTAAAGTCTCTCTGAACAAACAGGGATCAAGGACTTGCTCTGTTTCCTGAGGATGATCTATGTCAAATGACCCATCTCAGGAGTGGAACTGGCCCTTGAATGAAAACATCAACTACTGATGTTGGAGTAACATTCTGTCCTGTGCACTGTTTTCTATGCAGCCGTGAGGTTTGCTCTGACAAGGGTCACTTTTTGATAGTGAAAGGGAAAATGTATATTTAAAGACCTAACTTCAATTCAGTTCTTACCTGGTTGTGAAATAGATCTCAATTGTATATCCCTCGTGACATCTGTGTTTATTGAAAGTTATTAGTGCAGTTTCCCAGGCCTGATATTCAGTTGCAAAAGGCAAAGATCCCTCATAAGAGGCAATGAACACTTGGTTTTAAAGTGGTGCTGACTATGCTTTTAGCTGTGGCTTTAGCTAATATCCTTTGAGTTATGAAGGTGCTGTTAGAAGGCATGGTGTGGAGGAATTAACAACTGTGGAGCTGACCACTTGGGAGAAGGGGACACTCTGCAGGCCCATGACTCCTTGACTCTCAGGTGACTGAACCTGGCTTCTGCACTCCACACCCAGACAGAAGAAGGAATGGAGCCGCTGGCCAGACCTCATCCACACAATAAGCTTGCTGGGAAACTATGGACCCACAATATCCTTGAAATACTAACATACCAACTGGAACAATGGTTAAAGTCACAAATAAAGTAAATGAGCTGTTACCAGAGAAGCATGGGCTATCTAATCTAGACTTCAGGTCAGTGAAACTGTGGAATATTTCCAGAGCCATAAATGTTTCTTCTTCATGACACTTATCCAATGGGCGATTGATGATGAATAGACTTCAATTATGGTTATAATATGAATTCCAGACTTTTATGCAGTAAAATCTGGAAACATTTGCAGGGAATATGTCTGTCTTTTTTTTTGTACAATATCTTTTAAATATACATTACCTTTCAAAAGTGCAGTGGGTAAATCATACTTCTTTCATTAATATTTAAGATTAAATATAAACAAATATTAATTAAACCATACATGCTAATTAAGATATTTTCTATTTCTAATTCAAGCAGAAATAGATTTATTTTAAGATTTTCCAGTCACAAATTGGTTATAATTTGCCATTTATATTCTTACTATAAGATTCTACATTTCATACTCAAAATGTTATTCCTATCATTAAATTTTATGTGTTCACATATATCCTACATCAGTGAAGTTGAAAAAACATCTCAACCTCATTTATAAATGTTAGGAAAATGATCAGGATGCCAGGTCCCTGGAAACAAGGTTTTCTCTCTTACCCTCAGGGTTTCCCTCTCATGAATGGAGTGTTTTTACTACTGAGACCAAACTGACAGAAACTGATAAATGGAAGAAACCTGTCCTTCTCAAATAGTTTAAACTGTCTCCATGGATGAATTGTATGTTATCATCAGACCCCCATCTTCTACTTCAGGAATCCCTTAGAAATTTGCTTCCTGTTCCTGCTAATGCCACAGCACCAATAGTTTTGAATCTTTCAAAGATAAACTAAGAGTTGTTGAGACAGGGCTTTACCTCATGTAAGTACTCAGAACAAAATAACTCTGGTTTGATCTCCCCACATTTTACTTGAAAACTTTATGCTATCAAGACAGTGTTTTGAAAAATGAAACAAAACAAGCAATGAGCATTGCAGGATATAAGCGGGTATGATTCATGAAGAAAGGAGAAGAAGAAGAAAAGAAATTTATTAATATCAAATACTCACAAGTAAATATTGTGTTTAATATGATGCGGAGGCAAGTCAGGGTTTCTGATAAGGGTCCAGACTTGTTGCAGGTGCAGGATGAGTGGACATATTCAATGGCAATGGCAGAGATGTTGACAGGAGGTATTTTGTTTTCTAACAAGGATGTCTATGTTCAGTTTTATTTTAAAATGTGGGGACATAATGGCATTATAGAAAGCCTCTGGGGATGCAGCCCTTTGTATCAAGAACAGCCAGTGCCCAGGGGTATATTCAAGGATATAATTGCCTCTTGATGGTGAGAAAACAGGGCCCAAATGACAACTCTGAAGAAGCATCACATTCCTATGTCAAGAAATACTTATATCTCAACCCATGAATTTCTTGTAGATTCTGGAAAACAAGGAGCAGAGAAGAGGCTGCCAGCCAGCCTCTGCCAAATTCCTGGAAACAAGATTGTCTCACTCATCCTCAGGGTTGCCCTTTGAGGAATGGAATGATTTTCACTAGTGAAGTCAAACTCAGAGGATTTGTTTCATGAACAAAACAGCCCTTTGGAAATTGTCCAAAATAAAGGATTTGATGTTATTTACCAACATGGTGCCAAAGCCCAGCACATCACCAAAGCATTTAGGCTAGTAGCTGGCACTTTGTGCATATGAGAAAGTGTGACAATACCTATTGTATTCTTCATGAATATGGTGTGTATTGATCAGTCAGATTCTATCAGGAAAGCAAAAGACTTTCCATGGTTCTTAGAGGTACTACTTATATTTCTGTCATTGATTTCCAGTTTATTTCAACTAAGCTCAGAAAACACAATCATTATAAATTTTATCCACTGAAATATTGTTGATTTTTGCTGAGTACAAATTCTATTTTGATACATGTACAAAATGCTTCTGAATTAGGGAAGGACTGGGGAAATCATCCAAATCCAGACTGAGCTAACTTATGGTTCAGTGATGCCATTCTCAAAAGACTTTCTCCATCTCATTTCTTCAGGAAAGGAATCTTCTACTCAGTTTTTTCAAACTGATCAAGGATATCTCAGCTTTACTAAACATAATAAAAATTATAATTATGTATGTGCAATTACCATAAGATAAGTCACCTTGATGCTAATTACCTCTCATTTAATAGGTTTCTGGCATAAGAAATCCTTCAAAATTTTAGGATTTTCCTCAAAATGCAAATATTTAAGAGAAAACAAAGTTTTTAAATGCACTCAAAAATGTTTGTTCTGTACCATGAGAGTGATAATTTATATATGTGCTTATTATGACATATTATGCAAACATGCTGTGCAAGTGCTTTATAACTTCATACACGTATACCTTTGTACATGTTTGTCCATGTTGTATAACCTAAATAAATTGTATTTTCCCCTCCAATGATGGTTTTCGAATTTACAATGTTCTGCTTTGTGTTCTGCTATTTTATGCAGGATATGCTTCAAAGATATATTTGTAGGTGCCTATAAATCTGAGACTATGTCTTCCTATTAACCAACTTCCTTATCATGATGTAAAATCCCTGTGTACATTAAACATACATGGTCATGTGTTTAACCATGCAGGAGAGGCAAGCCAGGGGAACAGTGTTTTACTACCATTAGGCGTATAGTCCACCCTGCTATCTTTGGTTTGTATTAAATTACGTATTTTCCATTTTGTTTAAATACTGATTTTCAATGCCTATTTCCAAGCATTTATTTCATAACAATAGGATGCAATTAGACCTTGAATTGTTTTCAGTCCACTTTGTCAATCGTTGTGTAATTGCATTCTTTAGTTTATTTATATCAAATATTGAATGTAATTGGTCGTTTAGTCACTTTAAGATCAGCCGTTTGTTTGCTATTTGTGCCAACCTTTCTTTATCTAATTTTTCTTCTATTGGGTTGTTTAAATCTATATTTACATTTACATTTACCCACAAAGTAGATTTTGGTCATCCAATTGATTTCCATGTTTAATTCTTCTAGAAATATCCATTATTCTCACTTATGACATTGATAGTATGATTACTCAAGCTTTATATAAATACTAACATATAGCAAGCATATTCTCTTTTGTGGCTGTCTCATTTTCCTCACTACATGTTTGCTAATTTTATGTGTTGTAACAGCATTGTATGTTTTACATGGCTGGTAGTATTCCACCATATGAATAGTTAATTTTTTCCTAATTCAATACCCTTTTAATGGATATATTTTTTTGTTACCAGATTTTAGCTATTAGAAACAGTATATCACCAGTAACATTTCCTGTACCTGTTTTTGGTGGACATAAACACTTACTTAAGTATGTAGAACAGAAATAGCTGGATCTAAAGCAGATGTATGTCTTTTCATAATGCATAATGAAAATATGTCTTTCAATGCAGAAATACCTGTTGTGCTTCACCAGGAATAGATACATGATATGTGTGTCTTCTCCACATGTATGCCAAATTTTCAATCAAATCCTTAAAACTTCAGCAAATGCATACGGTGTGTAATGAAACTCCATAGTGCTTATAACCTTCATATTAGAACCTTCAGTTGGACAATTATGTTTAGTATCTTCTCATATCTTTATTGAGGAATTAGGTATCCATGCTTAGACAATCTATTATCTATTTTATTACTGGAATTCTTGGAAGATTCTTTGTATACTGAATATTAATCTCTTGACTGATATATTATAATAATTACTTATAACCCAATATTTTATTGCTTTTATCTCTATTGGCATTGTCATTTATTGTTCAAATTGCCATAATATTTTTGATCCTGGAATTTTCATATATATCTTAGGAATAGCTAAATATTAGAGATTGAACGTGAATACTCATACATACACACAAACAAATAACCAAAGAAGCACTACTTGCACTTTTATTAGGTTTAGATTGCTTGGAAAGAATTGATATCTTTGCAAGTTGGAGTTTTCTTCTCCATTAATTTGATACACCAGACTAATTTCTGGTGTTGTGTAATATTTTCAGAGTAATGATTTCAGATTTTCATGAAAAAATCATGCACAGTTTTCATTAAATTTATTCCTACACATATGATTGAATTGTTGATATGATTAATATTATATTTTCATTTATTAATTTTTCTAATAATATAGAAACACAATTAAGATCATGGATTGATGTGTGCAAAATTGCAAAGTATGGATCACCAAAGGACTTTCCTAGACAAAAGTAGTAGATAATCCAGCATAACCTGTCAAACTCATCTTGGTTGGAACACTGAAAATACTCAAAGGTTTACAATCGCCACGTGAGTTCTGAATCAAGTAACAGTCCACCTTTGTGGGAGAAATTTGTCATACTTTTATTTATCCTCTTATAACACCCAATCCTGTGTGTGGGCCGTCTTAAAGATGGAAGCTCAAATTCCCTGTGTGGCCACTTGTTTCCAGAGGAAGCCGAGCAGCCCTACTTACCGAGGAATTGTCTTTGACTCTTTTGACTTCTAGGCCAAACTAAAGAGCTGATGCAATGTGTTTTCCAGTTTAGCTTTTGATTAGGCATGCTCTCATGGAGGAGAAACAGCTATGTGGAGGGAATGTCTAAAACATATGGGAATACATATTTCCACTTTCTGGTGCCACCTAAGAAAAGAGATTAGAGTCAATGCAAACCAAACATGTAAAAGTGGGAAGAAAATATGGGAAGTTACAAAACCTCCTACACATAATGTGGAATCCAGAAAGTCACGCACGCCTGAGGACCCATGGTCATGAAAGACATCAGTAGGGCTTAAGCTCTCACCTCCATCTGATATTTAGGATCCTTCAAACAGTAATTGAAACCCAGACCACAGGTTTAGAGAGTCTTTCTACACCTGAAGGAATGTCTCAAAACATAACTAGTTTGCAAACACTAGGAAGGTTTTCTATGAATTTTCTTTAACTTTCCCTTTTCCAAGTGTGTAAAGCAATCTATTTCAATCACTAGCTTATCACAAGCAAAAATACACAGATAACAGAGACCATGAACAACAAAAAATTCAATGATGAAAGATTATGAATAAAAGGCACCAAACAAAACCATAACAACTCACAGCAGGCAACAACAACCACCGTGATGTGGGGGAAGAATCTGAGTTCAAGAGTTACCATATTATAATATTCAAAATGTTGATTTCTCAATGCCAATTATGAAGCATGTAAAGAAGGCAGAAACTGTGCCCCATGCATAGGTGAAAAAGAGAAATTAACAGAAATGGTCCCTTAGGAAATGTAAATAGCAGATGTACTGGATGAAGACTGAAAATTAAATGCCTTTAATATGCTCAAAGAACTATTAAAATTAATAAATAAAACCAGGAGAATGATTTTTTTTCAAAAGAGAGGTTACCAATAAAGAGGCAGCAATTATTAAAAAAAAGAATGAAATACAAATCATGGGGCTGAAAAATACAATAACTGAAATAGAAATTTCACTAGAACAATTCAACAGTACATTTAAGCAGCAGAAGAAAATATTGACAACTAGAAGATAGGTCAATTTAATTTATTCATCCTGAGGAACAAAATAAAAAGGAGGGGAAACAATATCAACAGAGCCTAAAAGACCTGAGGAACACACTCAGGTATATCAACATACATACAATGAGGAAGTGAAAAATGGCAAGGGCTAGAAGAAATATTCTCAAATATCAGTGTCAAAATAACCAAATTTGATTGATTAAAGCCAGGGTGTTCTACAAACCACATGCAAGATGAATAGGAAGAGTTCTGTGCTGAAACGTATTATAATTAAATGTTTGAAAGTCAAAGCCAAAGAATTTGGAAAGCAGAAGAGATGCGACTTACAACATATAAATGGGTCCTTCACTCAATTAAGGGCTGATTTCTATCAGAGACCATGGAGAACAGAAGGCATTGGGATGTCATATTTAAAGTGCTGAAAGAAAGAATAAAGAAGAACTTTGAATCGAGATATTTATATCAGAAAAACTGTCCTTCAAAAATGAAGACCTATTTATAAAATTCCCAGATAAACAAAAATTTAGGGAGATGATCACTAGTAGAACTCTCCTACATGAAATGCTAAAGGAATCTTTGAGCTTGATATGAAAGGACACTAGACATCATGCTGAAGTCATAAAAATAAACAAAGAATGTTAATAAAATGAATATACATATGTAACCAGAGATTCAAATATTATTGTCCTTTCCTTTGTAATTACTCTATTTCTGTTTTTATGATAGTAATCACAAATGAATGAAATAATAATTGTAGGAATCAATGTTAATGGACACAGATTTATAAAATGTGCCTTGTAATATAAGCTTAAAATTATGATATAACCACTGAGAAAGTAAAAATATTCAGGAAAGAAAATGAAATGAATATTGGTCACCACAATAAAAATCAACTAAACAACTGGATAGCAGTAATGGAGGAACTCAGGAACCCATAAAACAAATGACATAATGAAAACAAACAGCAAAAGATAAGAAGACTGTCTTAACTAAGCAGTAATTACTTTAAATGTAAATGGATTATACTCTCCATTGAAATGACAGCGATTAGGATGAGAGGAAAAATAATACAATCCAATTATATTCTGATTACAAAACATTTATTCCAATTCCAAAGACAGAATGAAGTTGAAAGTGAAAGAATACCGTAATGCAAAGAAAGTTCAGATTGTTACACTAATAATACACAATAAATTCTAAGTAAGAAATTCTTGCAACAAAAAAGGGATATCATATATATTTTTCATTTTATTTTTTTATTAATTAAAAAAAATTAACTAACACAACATTTAGAAATCATTCCATACTACATATGCAATCAGTAATTCTTAATATCATCACATAGATGTATGATCATCGTTTCTTAGTACATTTGCATCGATTTAGGAAATGAACTAGCAAAACAACAGAAAAAGATACAGAATGATAATATAGAGAAAAAAATAAAAATAATAATAAAAATAAAATATATATATAAAAAAAGAAAAAGAAAAAAACAAAAAACACAAACAAACTAACAAACAAACCAACAAACAAACAAACACAAAACCATAGCTCTGATGCAGCTTCATTCAGTGTTTTAACATAATTACATTACAATTAGGTAGTATTTTGCTGTCCACTTTTGAGTTTTTGTATCTAGTCCTGTTGCACAGTCTGTATCCCTTCAGCTCCAATTACCCATTATCTTACCCTGTTTCTAACTAATGATGGTCTCTGTCACCAATGACATATTCCAAGTTTATTCTCGAATGTTGGTTCACATCAGTGGGACCATACAGTATTTGTCTTTCAGTTTTTAATCCTGTCTTAAAGCTGCATAATATTCCATCGTATGTATATACTACAGCTTGTTTAGCCATTCGTCTGTTGATGGACATTTTGGCTGTTTCCATCTCTTTGTAATTGTAAATAATGCTGCTATAAACATTGGTGTGCAAATGTCCATTTGTGTCTTTGCCCTTAAGTCCTTTGAGTAGATACTTAGCAATGGTATTGATGGGCCATATGGCAATTCTATATTCAGTTTTTTGAGGAAGGCCAAACTGCTTTCCACAGCGGTTGCACCATTTGTCATTCCCACCAACAGTGGATAAGTGTGCCTCTTTCTCCGCATCCTCTCCAGCACATGTCATTTTCTATTTTGTTGATAATGGACATTCTGGTGGGTGTGAGACGATATCTCATTGTGGTTTTGATTTGCATTTCTCTAATGGCCAGGGACATTGAGCATCTCTTCATGTGCCTTTTGGCCATTTGTATTTCCTCTTCTGAGAGGTGTCTGTGCAAGTCTTTTTCCCATTTTGCAATTGGGTTGGCTGTCTTTTTGTTGTTGAGTTGGACAATCTCTTTATAAATTCTGGATACTAGATCTTTATCTGATATGTAGTTTCCAAATATTGTCTTCCATTGTGTAGGCTGTCTTTCTACTTTCTTGGTGAAGTTCTTTGATGCGCAAAAGTGTTTAATTTTGATGAGCTCCCATTTCTTTCTTTCTTTCTTCAGTGCTCTTGCTTTAGGTTTCAGGTCCATAAAACCACCTCCAATTGTAAGATTCATAAGTTATCGCTGTACATTTTCCTCTAACTATTTTATGGTCTTGGACGTAATGTTTAGATCTTTGATCCATTTTAAGTTAACTTTTGTATAGGGTGTGAGATACAGGTCCTCTTTCATTCTTTTGCATATGGATATCCATTTATTGAAGACTGTTCTGTCCCAGGTGAGTTGGCTTCACTGCCTTATCGAAGATCAAATGTCCATAGATGAGAGGGTCTATATCTGAGCACTCTATTCGATTCCATTGGTCGATATATCTATCTTTATGCCAATACCATGCTGTTTTGAACACTGTGGCTTCATAATATGCCTTAAAGTCCAGCAGCGTGAGACCTCCAGCTTCTTTTTTTTCCTCAAGATACTTTTAGCAATTTGGGGCATGTTTCCAGTTAAATTTGGTTATTGGTTTTTGTATTTCTGAAAAATAAGTTGTTGGGATTTTGATTGGTATTGCATTGAATCTGTAAATCAATTTAGGTAGGATTGACATCTTAACTATATTTAGTCTTCCAATCCATGAACACGGTATGCCCTTCCATCTATTTAGGTCTTCTGTGATTTCTTTTAACAGTTTTTTGTAGTTTTCTTTGTATAGGTTTTTTGTCTCTTTAGTTAAATTTATTCCTAGGTATTTTATTCTTTTAGTTGCAATTGTAAATGGGATTCGTTTCTTAATTTCCCCCTCAGCTTGTTCATTGTTAGTGTATGGAAATGGTACAGATTTTTGAATGTTGATCTTGTAACCAGCTACTTTGCTGTACTCGTTTATTAGCTCTAGTAGTTTTGTTGTGGATTTTTCCAGGTTTTCGACATATAGTATCATATCATCTGCAAACAGTGAGAGTTTTACTTCTTCCTTTCCAATTTTGATGCCTTGTATTTCTTTTTCTTGTCTAATTGCTCTGGCTAGAACCTCCAACATGATGTTGAATAATAGTGGGGATAATAGTCATCCTTGTCTTGTTCCTGATATTAGGGGGAAAGTTTTCAATTTTTCCCCATTGAGGATGATATTAGCTGTGGGTTTTCATATATTCCCTCTATCATTTTAAGGAAGTTCCCTTGTATTCTTATCTTTTGAAGTGTTTTCAACAGGAAAGGATGTTGAATCTTTCAAATGCCTTCTCTGCATCAATTGAGATGATCATGTGATTTTTCTGCTTTGATTTGTTGATATGGTGTATTACATTAATTGATTTTCTTATGTTGAACCATCCTTGCATACCTGGGATGAATCTTACTTGGTCATGATGTATAATTCTTTTAATCTTTGTTGGATTCGATTTGCTAGAATTTTGTTGAGGATTTTGCGTCTGTATTCATTAGAGAGATTGGTCTGTAGTTTTCTTTTTTTGTAATATCTTTGCCTGGTTTTGGTATGAGGGTGATGTTGGCTTCATAGAATGAATTAGGTAGCTTTCCCTCCACTTCAACTTTTTTGAAGAGTTTGTGGAGAGTTGGTACTAATTCTTTCTGGAATGTTTGGTAGAATTCACATGTGAAGCCGTCTAGTCCTGGACTTTTCTTTTTGGGAAGATTTGAATGACTGATTCAATTTCTTTACTTGTGATTGGTTTGTTGAGGTCATCTATTTCTTCTTGAGTCAAAGTTGGTTGTTCATGCCTTTCCAGGAACCCGTCCATTTGATCTAAATTGTTGTATTTATTAGCATAAAGTTGTTCATAGTATCCTGTTATTACCTCCTTTATTTCTGTGAGGTCAGTGGTTATGTCTCCTCTTCCATTTCTGATCTTATTTATTTGCATCCTCTCTCTTCTTCTTTTTGTCAATCTTGAGAAGGGCCCATCAATCTTATTGATTTTCTCATAGAACCAACTTCTGGTCTTATTGATTTTCTCTATTGTTTTCATGTTCTCAATTTCATTTATTTCTGCTCTAATCTTTGTTATTTCTTTCCTTTTGCTTGCTTTGGGGTTAGTTTGCTGTTTTTTTCTCCCGTTCTTCCAAGTAGACAGTTAATTCTTGCATTTTTGCCTTTTGTTCTTTTCTGATATAGGCATTTAGGGCAATAAATTTCCCTCTTAGCACTGCCTTTGCTGCGTCCCATAGGTTTTGATATGTTGTGTTTTCGTTTTCATTCGCCTCGAGATATTTACTAATTTCTCTTGCAATTTCTTCCTTGACCCACTCGTTGTTTAAGAGTGTGTTGTGGAGTCTCCACATATTTGTGAATTTTCTGGCACTCCGCCTATTATTGATTTCCAACTTCATTCCTTTATGATCTGAGAAAGTGTTGTGTATGATTTCAATCTTTTTAAATTTGTTAAGACTTGCTTTGTGACCCAGCATATGGTCTATCTTTGAGAATGATCCATGAGCACTTGAGAAAAAGATGTATCCTGCTGTTGTGGGATGTAATGTCCTATAAATGTCTGTTCAGTCTAGCTCATTTATTGTAATATTCAAATTCTGTATTTCTTTATTGATCCTCTGTCTAGATGTTCTGTCCATTGATGAGAGTGGTGAATTGAAGTCTCCGACTATTATGGTAGATGTGTCTATTTCCCTTTTCAGTGATTGCAGTGTATTCCTCACGTATTTTGGGGCATTCTGGTTTGGTGCACAAATATTTATGATTGTTATGTCTTCTTGTTTAATTGTTCCTTTTATTAGTAGATAGTGTCCTTCTTTGTCTCTTTTAACTGTTTTACATTTGAAGTCCAATTTGTTGGATATTAGTATAGCTACTCCTGCTCTTTTCTGGTTGTTATTTGCATGAAATACCTTTTCCCAAACTTTCACTTACAACCTATGTTTATCTTTGGATCTAAGATGTGTTCCCTGTAGACAGCATATAGAAGGATCCTGTTTTTTAATCCATTCTGCCAGTCTATGTCTTTTGATTGGCGAGTTCAGTCCATTAACATTTAGTGTTATTACTGTTTGGATAATATTTTCCTCTACCATTTTGCCTTTTGTATTATATATATCATATCTGATTTTCCTTCTTTCTACACTCTTCTCCATACCTCTCTCTTCTGTCTTTTCATATCTGACTCTAGTGCTCCCTTTAGTATTTCTTGCAGAGCTGGTCTCTTGGTCACAAATTCTCTCAGTGACTTTTTGTCTGAGAATGTTTTAATTCCTCCATCATTTTTGAAGGACAATTTTGCTGGATATAGGAGTCTTGGTTCGCGGTTTTTCTCTTTTAGTAATTTAAATATATCATCCCACTGTCTTCTAGCTTTCATCGTTTCTGCTGAGAAATCTACACATAGTCTTATTGGATTTCCCTTGTATGTGATGGATTGTTTTTCTCTTGCTGCTTTCAAGATCCTCTCTTTCTCTTTGAAAAAAAGGGAAATCATATATTTTTAAGTTTCAATTCATCAAAAAGGTATAATGGCAGCATTGTGAACAGAACATCAAAATATAGGGAGCAAACTTTAACAAACCTGGTTGAGAAATACAAGCTTCTACAATACAATCTGAAGACTTCAGTGTCCCACTTTCAATAATGGACAAACAATCAGAGTACAGGTAAATAAGGAAATAGAGAACTTGGGCAATACCCACATATTCAACATGTACAGAACATTGCGCTTGAAAACAGCTGAATATGAATTCTTCTCAAGAATGCATGGTCTATTCCACAAGATAACTTCTTATTGGCCCACAAACAAGGCCCAATATATTTTATATTTTGAAACTTTGTAATGATTTTCTCTGGCAAAATCAAATCAAATTAGAAGTCAATTAACGAAAGAAAAATGAGAAAATGCACAAATATATGACTGTTTAAACACACTCAATCCTCCAAATTGTCAAGGAAGATATCACAAGAGAAATTAGAAAATACTGTGAGATGAATGAAAGTAAAAATACAATATTTATGAGCTGGCATGCAGTGATAGGTATTGCTCAAGAAAATATGTAAAGTTTTAAATACTTACAGAACAGTAACCAAAATTTACCTCACTGAACAAGAAGTAGAAGATAAAACAAGTTCAAAGTCAGGAACAATGGAAATAATAAAGAATAAAACAGAGATAAGGAAAATTGTAAAACAACAGAGAAAGTCCACAAAAGTAACAGTAACTTTGGAAAGATCATAAAATTGACAAACAAGCAAGACTGATTAGGACAAGACAGAAGATCAGATACCTATAATCAGTGATGAGAGGGGGAGCATTACTATTACCAACCACATAGAGAGAAAAAGGTTTTGGGACAATCATATGAACAAGTGTATGCCAACACCTTAGATGCTTCAGATGAAATGTAAGATTCCTAGAAACACAGAAATTGTGATAAATAACTAAAGAAAAATCAAATAACAAGTTGAGTTATGGAACCAGTAATTGAAACTTTGAAGAAAAAGGCAAAACTCATGGCTAGGGTGATTCAATAGTGAATTCTACCACACATTTCAAGAATTAATACCAATTCCCTTCAAACATTTCCAAAATGTAGAAGGTAAAGGGTCATTTCCCAAATCATTCTAACAGGCTGACATAATCTTGATACCAAAGCCACACAGTCATCATAAGGAAAGAAGTGTATAGATCAATATGCATATGATTATAAACGCAAATATACCAAACAAAACACTAGTCAGTTGATGATAGCAGCATATTAAAAGGATTAAGTACCATCACCGTGCAGGATTTTTTCTCAGGAGTATGAAGGAGGTTCAACATTCTGATATCAATCAATGTAATGCACACAAACACATGCATGCTCATGCAAGCAATTATCACAATTGATATAGAAAAAATCACTTGAAAAATCCAAGATAGTTTCATGACAAATCATTCAGCAGTTTAAAAATGCAGAGGTATATCATCAACCTGATAAAAAAAAAACTATTTATGAAAACACCAGTTCTAACATTATGCTCAATGGCAAGATTAAAAGTGTCCACTCTAAGATACACAACATGAAACTGATGCCTGTTTTCACCATTTGTATTTAGATTTGAGCAGGAATTTATAGCTATAGCAACTAGGCAAGAAAAGTAAATAAAATGCATTCAAATTGGAAGGGAATAAAATTCTATTCACAGCTGACCTAAATATATATAGAAAACTCTACCAAAATTACAGAAACACCCACAGAAAAGCTATTAGTGTTAATATATGGACTCAGCAAATTGAAGAATACCACATCAGCTTCGAAAATAAGTTATATATCTACACAATAGCAATGAACAAGCCAAAGGTGGGTTAAGATGAGATAAGAAAAGCCTTCCATTTACAACAGCATAAATAATAATAAAATAGTTAAGAATAAAGTTAATCCTGAAGTTGAAATATTTGTACATTTATAATTAGAAATCATTGTTGAAAGTATTTAAAGAAGATTTTAAAATTGTAAAGTCACCTCTTGTTCATTAATAAGATGACAATATTGCCTATATTAATATTCAGGTTTCTCCAGAGAAACGAAACCAACAGAATACATGCATGTTTGCATGTGCATATATGTGTACGTGTGTGTGTTCATATATATATTTATGTATATCAGTGTGTATGTGCATTCATGCTTTTGATCAGATTTAGGAAGTTTTCTGCCATTTGCTCATCAGAAGGTTATCTGCATCTTTCTCTTGCTAGGGTCCCTTCAGGTGTCCAGCAATGTGAATTTGAGTAAGCTTGATGGTGTCCCACAGGTGCTTCAGTTCCTGTTTATATTTTTTCATATTAATTTTATTAGAGAAGTTGTGGGTTTACAGAATAATGCACAAAATATAAAATTCCCATATACCATCCCACCATCAAGACATTGCGTTAGTGTGGGACATTTTTTCACAATTGATTGCAGCACATTCTTAAATAATTGTACTATTAAATACAGTACTTGGTTAAACTTAGCATCCATTGTTTGCATAGTGCAGTTCCATGGATTTTTTTAACATTTTATTCGAGTACCCTAGATCTAGCCTAATATTCCGTTCTTAATCACATTCAGATATAAATGTCATGCTGTTGTTTTCATTCACAATTTTGTGCTATATTCACCACCTTGGTTACCAAAATATTGTTATCATTCCAAATAAAAATTCTGTATATGTTAAGCCTTAACTCCTCATTTCCTATCTCCACCACATTCCCTGGTAAAATGTTACTCTAGATTCTGACTCTATGAGTTTGCTTATTCTAATTATCTAATGTCTGTGACAACATAAAATACACATAGTTTTGTCCCCAGCTTATTTCACTCAACATGTCTTCAGAGTTCATCTGTATTATCACATGGATCAAAATTATTTCCTCTTTTATTAATGAATAATATTTCATCATATGTATATAACATTTTGTTTATACATTCATTGATGATACAAGGGTTTGCTTACATATTTTGTCAATTGTTAGTAAAGTCTCAATATATGTTGTTGTACAAATAATTATTCAAGTCCCTGCACTCATTGGTTTTCCATATATACATAACAGTCAGATTGCAGGGTCATAGGCCAATGCTAACTTTTTGAAGAATCAGAAAACTTTTTTCACAGCGGCTGCAACATTTGACATGGCCACGAGCGATGAGTGTATGTTCCTATTTCCCCACACCTCTTCAAGAGTACTAATTTCCCATTTTTAATAGTAGCCTTACTAATTGGCACAACATGGTATTTCATTGTGGTTTTGACTTTCATTTCCCTCATATCTAATGATATTGTGCGTCTTACATACTTTTGTTCTACTTGTGTATCTCTTTTGGAGAGATGTTTTTTCAAGCTTTTTTCCAAATTTTTCATTGAGTTGTCTATTATTTTTAAAGGATTCTTTTATACATACAGACATCAAATCTTTATTGGATATTCAGTTTCCAAGTATGTCTCCCATTGTCTAGGTTGTCATTTTTCTTTCATGGTAAAGTTTGTTGTGTCACAAAAGTTTTCATTTTGATAAGATCCCATTTTTCTGCCTTTAACTTATTAATGGTATTTTGGGTGTAAAGTCAAAAAGTATATTGCATGCCCGAATAACCTGAAGAAGTTTATCTATCCTTTTTTACTAGGAGTTTGAGATTTCTGGCTTTAATATATAGGTATCGGATCTATTTTAGTTGATTTTTGCATATGGTGTGAAGTAGGGGTACTCCATTATTTTGCAAATGGAGTTCTCCAAGCACTATTTGTTAAAGAGAATATTCTTTTCTAAATGAATATCAAAAATCAGTTGACCATAAATGTGAGAGCTCATTATAGAAATCTCAATTCAATTCCATTATTCTATACGTTCATCTGGATGATACAACCATGCACTTCTGACAACTGTGACTGTGAGATAAATACGAATGTCAGGAAGTACGAGTCCTCCAATTTCATCCTTCTTTTTAAAACAGCTTTGGCTCCTTGGGATTGCTTATAAATTTAATGATTGGCTTTTCCATATTTGCAAAAAAGTCTGTGCATACGTTGATTGGGATTGCATTGAATCTAAAATCATCTTGGGTTTGATTGACCTCTTAACAATACTGAGTCCGCTGATTCATGTTCATGGAATGAACTACTTTTATTTATACTTTCATTGATTTTTTTTTTCTTTTACATGGGCAGGTACTGGGAATTGAACCTGGGTCTCCAGCAGAGCAGGTGAGAAATCTGCCACTGTATCACCACTGCCCACCCATAATTGTGGCTTTTTAATTTTTGGCATGGGCAGGTTCTGAGTATCAAACATGGGTCTCTGGCATAGCAGGCAAGAACTCTGTTCCTGAGCCACCGCTGCCCACTTCTTTGATTTCTTTAACAATGTTTTGTAGTTTTCTCCGTAGTTTCCTCATTCATATACAGCATCAATCATATTTATTGCTAGACATCTTATTCTTGTAATTTTTTTTTGTAAAAGGAATATTTTCTTGATTTATTCTTCTGTAAACTATTATGCTAGACAATTATGAAAAGTTATGTTTTACTTATCTGGCCTAAGTACGTCCTGTATCAATTCAAAGTTTATCCAGCTTATTTAGTTCCATAATCTAAACACCCACCTGTATGTGTAGCCTAAAAACTTGTGTAAATATTTTTCAAACTCAGTTAAGGAAGTTCTTTCTTCCTAAATTTTCAGTTTTCCAAACTAGTATACACTTTTTCCTCAGTAATTCATAACAACATAGGAAATATGCATGTTTAAATTATGAAAAAATATTTACAAAACCACAGTATTGAGAAAGGAACCAGTTCATTGAAAATTATAAAGATTACTACAAATGTGAATTTCAGTTATTAAAAGTGCAATAAATGTTCCAAATAAGGAAGTGATAAATGAACTTATTATTTGGAAAAAGTAACTTAAAAATGTGGGAGCTAAGTAGATTTTATAAAATTACCATGTTAGAGAACACATGTCTGTGAAAAAAGACTGAGCTGATGGGAATATTCAGATATGTCTGAGTACTAAAAACAGTAGCTCATATTCATCCTGTTAACTAATTACCACTCTGTACGAAAGGAAATGGGTCTACTGGTTCATTCACAATGGATGAAAACAGCTCCTATTTTTTTCTGATCAAAGAGAAACTTCAGTTACATTTTGTAAGAGACTTAGTCCTGGATTCATTCAAAGTTCTGAAATTTTATCTGCCTCATCAGGTTATAAATTATTATGAAGAACGATGATTCAGTTTTAATATATTCTAGACAAGCGCTCCATTAATGTGGAGACTTTTTTTCTTTCCAATGCTTCTCTTGGCTTACTACTTTCTGAATTTGGTAGAATGACTACACAGATCTTAGGCAAATTATCAGTTTTTTTAAGGGGCATTTTCAGAGGGATTCTATTATGTTTTCACCAAGAGTTTTTTTTTTTAACTTTTTTTATTAATTAAAAAAATTAACAAACAAAACATTTAGAAATCATTCCATTCTACATATATAATCAGTAATTATTAATATCATCACATAGTTGCATATTCATCATTTCTTAGTACATTTGCATCGATTTAGAAAAAGAAATAAAAAACAACAGAAAAAGAAATAAAATAACAGAGAAAAAAAACTATACGTACTATACATCTTACCCCCCGCTTTCATTTACCACTATTTAAAACTGAATTTATTTAACATTCGTTCACCCTATTATTTATTTTTATTCCATATTTTTACTCTTCTGTTGAGATAGTAGCTAAAAGGAGCATCAGGCATAAAGTTTTCACATTCACAGAGTCTCACTGTGAAAGCTATATCATTGTTCAATCATCATCAAGAAACATGGCTACTGGAACACTGCACTACATTTTCAGGCAATTCCCTCCAGCCTCTCCACTACATCTTGAACAACAAGGTGATATCTACTTAATGCATAAGAATAACCTCCAGGATAACCTCTCGACTCTGTTTGGAATCTCTCAGCCATTGACACTTTGTCTCATTTTACTCTTCCCCCTTTCGGTCGAGAAGTTTCTCTCTGTCCCTTGATGTTAATTCTCAGCTCATTCTAGGGTTTTTCTCAGTCCCTTGATGCTGAGTCTCAGCTCATTCCAGGATCTCTGTCCCATGTTGCCAGGAATGTCCACACCCCTGGGGGTCATCTCCCATGCAGAGAGGGGGAGGGTGGTGAGACCTGCTCGTCGTGTTGGCTGGAGAGAGGGGCCACATCTGAGCAACAAAAGAGGCTCTCTTGGGGGTGACTCTTAGGCCTAAATTTTAAGTAGATTTGACCTATCCTTTGTGGGGTTAAGTGTCATGTGAACAAACCCCAAGACTGTGGGCTCAGCGTACAGATTTGATTGTCCACACTGCTTGTGAGAATGTCAGGCATTCAACTTGGGGAAGTTGAATTTCTCCCCACTCTCACCATTCCCCGAAGGGGGCTTGCAAATACTTTTCCAGTCACTGATCAAATCATTCTGGGATTCATCGGGGCATCACTCTGGACAAACCAACAAAATCTCATGTGCTACCTGAGATTCCAAGTACTTATGACATTCAATCAAACTATCTACATGAGTTATATTAGGAAATGCTCTAGTCAAAATCTAAATTTTGTAACAAATAAACATTTTTTGCTTTAGTCTCACACATAAGGTGACATTTTAAAGTATTAAATTATCATCTATTTTCAGCACCCTGCAATAATGACATTCCTTTGTTCTTCTCATGCCAAAACATTTTTAAAATTTGTACATCGTACATAGCACTATTATTATACACTCTAGACATTCCCAGATTATACCATCTTGATCTTTAACATTTAGCTTTCTTTCTGATTTCATTTATGTCCCCAGCCCTCCTCCCTCTATCATTCTCACATGCAGCTTCATTCAGTGTTTTAACATAATTACATTACAGTTAGGTAGTATTGTGCTGTCCATTTTTGAGTTTATGTATCTAGTCCTGTTGCACAGTCTGTATCCCTTCAGTTCCAATTACCCACTATCTTACCCTGTTTCTATCTCCTGATGGTCTCTGTTACCAATGACATATTCCAGGTTTATTCACTAATGTTGGTTCATATCAATGAGACCATACAGTATTTGTCCTTTAGTTTTTGGCTAGTCTCACTCAGCATAATGTTCTCAAGGTCCATCCATGTTGTTACATGCTTCATAAGTTTATTCTGTCTTAGAACTGCATAATATTCCATCATATGTATATACCATAGTTTGTTTAGCCACTCGTCTGTTGATGGACATTTTGGCTGTTTCCATCTCCTTGCAATTGTAAATAATGCTACTATAAACATTGGTGTGCAAATGTCCGTTGTGTCTTTGCCCTTAAGTCCCCTGAGTAGATACCTAGCAATGGTATTACTGGGTCATATGGCAATTCTATATTCAGCTTTTTGAGGAACCACCAAACTGCCTTCCACAGTGGTTGCACCATTTGACATTCCCACCAACAGTGAATAAGTGTGCCTCTTTCTCCACATCCTCTCCAGCACTTGTCATTTTCTGTTTTGTTGATAATGGCCATTCTGGTGGGTGTGAGATGATATCTCATTGTGGTTTTGATTTGCATTTCTCTAATGGCCAGGGACATTGAGCATCTCTTCATGTGCCTTTTGGCCATTTGTATTTCCTCTTCTGAGAAGTGTCTGTTCAAGTCTTTTTCCCATTTTGTAACTGGGTTGGCTGTCTTTTTGTTGTTGAGTTGAACAATCACTTTATAAATTCTGGATACTAGACCTTTATCTGATATGTCATTTCCAAATATTGTCTCCCATTGTGTAGTCTGTCTTTTTACTTTCTTGATGAAGTTCTTTGATGCACAAAAGTGTTTAATTTTGAGGAGCTCCCATTTATTTATTTATTTCTTCAGTGCTTTTGCTTTAGGTGTAAGGTCCATAAAACCATCTCCAATGATAAGATTCATAAGATATCTCCCTACATTTTCCTATAACTGTTTTATGGTCTTAGACCTAATGTTTAGACTTTGATCCATTTTGAGTTAGCTTTTGTATAGGTTGTGAGATATGGGTCCTCTTTCATTCTTTTGCATATAGATATTCAGTTCTCTAGGCACCATTTATTGAAGAGACTGTTCTGTCCCAAATGAGTTGGCTTGACTGCCTTATCAAAGATCAAATGTCCATAGTTGAGAGGGTCTATATCTGAGCACTGTATTCGATTCCATTGGTCAATATATCTATCTTTATGCCAGTACCAAGCTGTTTTGACCGCTGTGGCTTCATAATATGCCTTAAAGTCAGGCAGCGTGAGACCTCCAGGTTTTTTTTTTTTCCCCTCAAGATGTTTTTAGCAATTCGGGGCACACTGCCCTTGCAGATAAATTTGCTTATTGGTTTTTCTATTTCTGAAAAATAAGTTGTTGGGATTTTGATTGGTATTGCATTGAATCTGTAAATCAATTTAGGTAGAATTGACATCTTAACTATATTTAGTCTTCCAATCCATGAACACGGTATGCCCTTCCATCTATTTAGGTCTTCTGTGATTTCTTTTAACAGTTTCTTGTAGTTTTCTTTGTATAGGTCTTTTGTCTCTTTAGTTAAATTTATTCCTAAGTATTTTATTCTTTTAGTTGCAATTGTAAATGGAATTCCTTTCTTGATTTCCCCCTCAGCTTGTTCATTACTAGTGTATAGAAACACTACAGATTTTTGACTATTGATCTTGTAACCTGCCACTTTGCTGTACTCGTTTATTAGCTCTAGTAGTTTTGCTGTGGATTTTTCAGGGTTTTTGACGTATAGTATCATATCATCTGCAAACAGTGAGAGTTTTACTTCTTCCTTTCCAATTTTGATGCCTTGTATTTCTTTTTCTTGTCTAATGACTCTGGCTAGAACTTCCAACACGATGTTGAATAACAGTGGTGATAGTGGACATCCTTCTCTTATTCCTGATCTTAGGGGGAAAGTTTTCAATTTTTCCCCATTGAGGATAATATTAGCTGTGGGTTTTTCATATATTCCCTTTATCATTTTAAGGAGGTTCCCTTGTATTCCTATCCTTTGAAGTGTTTTCAACAGGAAAGGATGTTGAATCTTGTCAAATGCCTTCTCTGCATCAATTGAGATGATCATGTGATTTTTCTGCTTTGATTTGTTGATATGGTGTATTACATTAATTGATTTTCTTATCTTGAACCATCCGTTCATACCTGGGATGAATCCTACTTGGTCATAATGTATAAGTCTTTTAATGTGTTGCTGGATTCGATTTGCTAGAATTTTGTTGAGGATTTTTGCATCTATATTCATTAGAGAGATTGGTCTGTAGTTTTCTTTTTTTGTAATATCTTTGCCTGGTTTTGGTATGAGGGTGATGTTGGCTTCATAGAATGAATTAGGTAGCTTTCCCTCCACTTCGATTTTTTTGAAGAGTTTGAGGAGAGTTGGTACTAATTCTTTCTGGAATGTTTGGTAGAATTCACATGCGAAGCAGTCTGGTCCTGGACTTTTCTTTTGGGGAATCTTTTGAATGACTGATTCAATTTCTTTACTTGTGATTGGTTTGTTGAGGTCATCTATTTCTTCTTGAGTCAAAGTTGGTTGTTCATGCCTTTCCAGGAACCCGTCCATTTCATTTAAATTGTTGTATTTATTAGCATAAAGTTGTTCATAGTATCCTGTTATTACCTCCTTTATTTCTGTGAGGTCAGTGGTTATGTCTCCTCTTCCATTTCTGATCTTATTTATTTGCATCCTCTCTCTTCTTCTTTTTGTCAATCTTGCTAAGGACCCATCAATCTTATTGATTTTCTCATAGAACCAACTTCTGGTCTTACTGATTTTCTCTATTGTTTTCATGTTCTCAATTTCATTTATTTCTGCTCTAATCTTTGTTATTTCTTTCCTTTTGCTTGCTTTGGGGTTAGTTTGCTGTTCTTTCTCCAGTTCTTCCAAGTGGACAGATAATTCCTGAATTTTTGCCCTTTCTTCTTTTTTGATATAGGCATTTAGGGCAATAAATTTCTCTCTTAGCACTACCTTTGCTGCGTCCCATAGGTTTTGGTATGTTGTGTTTTCATTTTCATTTGCCTCGAAGTATTTACTAATTTCTCTTGTAATTTCCTCCTTAACCCACTGGTTGTTTAAGAGTGTGTTGTTGAGCCTCCACATATTTGTGAATTTTCTGGTGCTCTGCCTATTATTGATTTCCAACTTCATCCCTCTTTGATCCGAGAAAGTGTTGTGTATGATTTCAATCTTTTTAAATTTGTTGAGACTTGCTTTGTGACCCAGCATATGGTCTATCTTTGACAATGATCCATGAGCACTTGAGAAAAAGGTGTATCCTGCTGTTGTGGGGTGTAATGTCCTATAAATGTCTGTTAAGTCTAGCTCATTTATTGTAATATTCAAATTCTCTGTTTCTTCATTGATCCTCTGTCTAGATGTTCTGTCCATTGATGAGAGTGGGGAATTGAAGTCTCCAACTATTATGGTAGATGTGTCTATTTCCCTTTTCAGTATTTGCAGTGTTTGCCTCACGCATTTTGGGGCATTTTGGTTTGCTGCATAAATATTTATGATTGTTATGTCTTCTTGTTGAATTGTTCCTTTTATAAGTAGATAGTATCCTTCTTTGTCTATTTTAACTGTTTTACATTTGAAGTCTAATTTGTTGGATATTAGTATAGCTCTTCCTGCTCTTTTCTGGTTGTTAATTGCATGAAATATCTTTTCCCAACCTTTCACTTTCAACCTATGTTTATCTTTGGGTCTAAGATGTGTTTCCTGTAGACAGCATATAGAAAGATCTTGTTTTTTCATCCATTCTGCCAGTCTATGTCTTTTGATTGGGAAGTTCAGTCCATTAACATTTAGTGTTATTACTGTTTGGGTAGTACTTTCCTCTACCATTTTGCCTTTTGTATTTTATATGTCATATCTAATTTTCCTTCTTTCTACACTCTTTATCCACACCTCTCTCTTCTGTCTTTTCATATCTGTCTCTAGTGCTCCCCTTAGTATTTCTTGCAGAGCTGGTCTCTTGGTCACAAATTCTCTCAGTGACTTTTTGTCTGAAAATGTTTTAATTTCTCCCTCATTTTTGAAGGACAATTTTGCTGGATATAGAATTCTTGGTTGGCAGTTTTTCTCTTTTAGTAATTTAAATATATCATCCCACTGTCTTCTTGCCTCTGTGGTTTCTGCTGAGAAATCTACACATAGTCTTATTGGGTTTCCCTTGTATGTGATGGATTGCTTTTCTCTTGCTGCTTTCAAGATCCTCTCTTTCTCTCTGACCTCTGACATTCTAACTAGTAAGTGTCTTGGAGAACGTCTATTTGGATCTATTCTCTTTGGGGTGCACTGCACTTCTTGGATCTGTAGTTTTAGGTCTTTCATAAGAGTTTGGAAATTTTCAGTGATAATTTCTTCCTTTAGTTTTTCTCCTCCTTTTCCCTTCTCTTCTCCTTCTGGGACACCCACAACACGTATATTTGTTTGCTTCATATTATCATTCAATTCCAACCATCCTTGCTCATATTTTTCCATTCTTTTCCCTATAGTTTCTGTTTCTTTTTGGATTTCAGATGTTCCATCCTCCAGTTCACTAATCCTAACCTCTGTCTCTTGAAATCTACCATTGTAGGTTTCCATTGTTTTTTTCATCTCTTCTACTGTATCTTTCATTCCCATAAGTTCTGTGATTTGTTTTTTCAGACGTTCCATTTCTTCTTTTTGTTCATTCCTTGCCTTCTTCATGTCCTCCCTCAATTCATTGATTTGGTTTTTGATTAGGTTTTCCATTTCTGTTTGTATATTCTGAATTAGTTGTTTCAGCTCCTGCATCTCATTTGAACTATTGGTTTGTTCTTTTGACTGGGCCATATCTTCAATTTTCCTGGTGTGATTTGTTATTTTTTGCTGGCGTCTAGACATTTAATTACCTTAATTAGTTTATTCTTGAGATTGCTTTCACTTATCTTACCTAAGGTTTTCTTGCTAGATGAGTTTGTTGTCTATCTGTTCTTTGACCTTCAGTTCAGCTTTTTCTGGGCCTCTAGCTTAAGTTTTGTTTAACAGAGGGTAATTTTTCCGTTCTTCTTTTCTTGTTCTGCTTGTAAGGTGCCTTTTCCCTCCTCACCCTTAGGAGGGTCTACATATGTATTACAGACTCCAGCTGGGTTTTCCCGGACTAAGCTGGCCTTCTTTCGGGGGGAAGGAATCACCTGCATCAGTATTCCCTGAGTGTGAGGCCCAGCAGGTTGAAAGACTTTCCTGTGAAGTCTCTGGGCTCTGTTTTTCTTATTGTGCCCAGTATGTGGCGCTTATCTGTCTGTGGGTCCCACCAGCAAAACATGTTGTGGCTCCTTTAACTTTGGAAGGCTCTCCCTGCTGGGGCCATAGTGGAGACAGAGGAGAGGGTGTAGGCTGTTTTTAATGGCTTCAAATTGCGAAGTCCTGGGGTCTGAATTCCTTGAGAGAGGGACTCCACCTGAGTTGCGTCTCACCCCTCCCATGCAGAAGGTTCAGGCGGGAAACAGCCCTGAAAGCAGCCTGTTTCTCCGTATGCTTGGGGCCATTGCAGCCTGTGTAATCCTGATGCTGAATCCAGAGGCAGCCAAGCCTCCATAGCAACAGCCCCAGAAGGCTCTGTTTTGTCCCCTTTCCTCTTTTTTGGTTAGCCCAATAGGCGACCTCTGCCTTAACCAGTTTTGCCTGAGATGGGGGCCTATTTTTAGTAGTCAAAATTTCTTTATTAATGCCACTGTTGGTGTTTGGTTGAACTCAGTCCCTGCTACTATTAGAGACTTTTCCTTTCCCTCCGGGAAGCTGCGTGTGGGGGAGGGGCACCGGGCGCCGGCCACCACAGCTTGGGGAGCTGCGCGCGGCTTGGGGAGCTGCGCGCAGCTTGGGGAACTCACTGTTCCGGAGACTCGCAGCAGGTGCAGCTGGTCCAGACTGGGGTATGCTGTCTGTCCGGTCACTGTCATGGCTCTGGGAGCTGTTCTGTACTGTTTCTGGTTATTTAGTAGTTGCTCTGGAGGACGAACTAAAATGTGCGCACATTATTAAGCCACCATCTTGGCCCCTCAACCGAGAGTTTTAATCCCTTTTGGTTGTTTTTCTGTTTGTCATTGTTAGGGAAGATTAAAATGTGTCTTTTTTATTCAGTGACTCCTCCCTGCCACTGCTTAAGAAACAAGTAGCCATAGATAGCTTTATCTCCTCATATCCTGGGAAATTAGCATTTCCAAAAATCATTTATGAAATTGACAATGTTTAAGTGTAAGAACCTCAAAATAGTATGCAATGCTCGATTTGAGTGGGGACTATCTTTTCTCCAAGGCTCATCTTTGGGACAATATTATGAGATACATTTCATAAGCTACTTCTCAAGAACCTGAGAACCTTTATACAAAGTATTTCTAAATTAAACACTGAAAGAGGATAGTAAGTCACATATGAAGAAGAGTATTTTTCTCTATTAATTAGATAGGTAAAATTATTATGAGTTATTATTTCCTGGGATTCATTTTACTTATAATATTTTACAATATATGGCTTTACAGAAAAGATGTTCTTTATGACTGAGATAGCGATATCATATTTTTAGTTCAGTCATTGTGAACCTTAAGAGTTGTTGAGCACTATGTCTGGTTTTGTTTATATTAATTTTTAATATTTTATTCTGATTTTCCTCAAATTGATTCATTAATATCATTAGCCCAGGAAAGGTAACATTTAAAAGAAATGTGATCAATCGTGCTCAATTGGAATCAGAGAGAAATTTCTACAGATGGACAGAATCATAATTGCACCTGGTAAACACTGTTAACAAAGTAGACCTAAGAGACCTCCCAAATATTCCATTTAAATGAGACAAATTCCACTTTCTATAAACTTACTCTTATAGCTATGGATTTACTGAATACTAAAGAAGAGCAGCAGAAAATGATTTTGTCATGAATTAACAAGGTCAGATAACAGAAATATAAGCTTTGTTTCTAAATTTAGGAACAAGCTCAATTTCATTAGCTGTTGATAACCATCCATCTGATATAAGCTTTGGATGTTTTTGCTTGTGTTGAGATATAAAGAATCTGGTACCATAAAAATATGTGAATAAATACAGTTTGATGTAAGATTCACAAACTGCCATTTCCCATCTAATTTCAAGGGGTAACTGCTGGAGACAATGAAATAGACATCAATTAAGAACATTAAATATTAAAAGTCTTATTTTATCTACCCTCAACAGATTCCTTCACAAGACACTGAAATATTATCTAGGATTTTCAGATACATTAAAAATACCCACAGTGCTAAGGCATTTTCTTTCACGATGAATTTCAGCTACAATGTACCACTGTGTCTTAGAATATGCATTCCAATTTCACTCACTCTTCATTTCATTTCAATTTATTAACATTGAATATTTCTATACCTAGTTAACAGAAAAGGAATTATATTCTTTTTGAGCCAAGTATATTAGGAAGCATGTATTTTTCTGTTTCATTAAACACATAATGGAGAATAATGGAGAATAATAAAAATCATGGAATTGTTTCCAAATTTTATACTTCACCCTGACATTATCATTTCTATATTTAGATGCTTAATATTTTTCTCTCTCTCCCACATATATACTCATGGACTCAGAGAATAAACATACCATTTATTCTATTGCCTGCTTTTAAAAAAATCACTACTAACACTGTACCCTTCTTATATGTCAAATGAGGGACTATAAAATACCAATGATTATAACTTTATTACATATTTAACAATGTGAATTTACAAAATAAAGTCTACCAGGTAATCAATAATGATCAACCAATTCATATTTATTAATCTCACAGAATCAAGGGAAAACCGAATCTTGATAGATACTCAGAACTAAGAATTTAGTGTGGATATATATAAGATTTCACAGTCTGAGATCAAATGGTTTTAAACATAATGCTCGGTGTCTCTAATTGTTTGGACTGGGCAAATTCACAACATAATGGCTTAAGTTTGGGAGCCAGAGCAAGGCAGAAATCTTGAGGTATAGTGCAAGTCTGTATATGCCAACCCACCTTCATAATTAGTCCTTTCTCATGATCATTTCAATAGGACAGCAGTTGTGCAACAGCATTCAAGAAATGAAATCACACATTGGAACAGGGCTACACAGTCAAATAAAAAGAAAGCCATGTTTGTAGTCCATGTGCATCTAATTCTTGGAGGAAAGAACAGTCAGCTACAACGTTAAAAACTTTCAGAACAAGATATGCTGTAATTAGTAAATAATAAAATTTCTTTATTTTGTAAACCCATTTCTGAAGTTATTAAATAAATATTAAAGAATCAAGGCAATTATTAAGATGTTAACTAGATAATTTTGCCTCCAAGATAGTGCATGCTCTAAATTTGAGGCCAATACAATATTTGCTCTTTGTTCTTAAAATCCAGCATCTCTACAGTTTCATGAGCTTGTTAAAGGTAAAGTTTTTATGGTATGAATGTCATCATACATCACGGTCATCAAATTCTAAACCATAGCGTGCCATTTTATACCCCAATCATCCTTCCTCGCTGAAGTGGGAAAAAAAGAGCATTTTAGGATAGAGAAAAGATGCCCAGAAATTCCTTACATTGTCAAAATTATTAATTGTTAAACTAAAGACCCAGGTATACTAATTCTGCAATTAAAATATGTAAGGTCTTTTTTTAATGAGAGGAAAATTGATGGGCCAGAATGGACTGTGGATATTCTCAGGGCTTATCATGAAGGCAGGCTTCACTTTATTGAAAACCAAATCACTTTGCAATTTGTGAGTAATAACCAACACTCACTTTTGTCCTGAAAATTCTATTACAATTATAAGGGGAAATTCATTTGTTTTGGCTGAAGTACCCAAAGGCCTGGGCTGAGTTGTGAGTGCTGAGATGAGGTGTGCTGAGCTGCTTTGGCTGTGCTACATTGAGCTCTCTCACTTAAGCACCAGCCAATTAAGTCAAACATCATTCACTGCAGCAGGCCCACCTCCTAGCCAACTGCAGATTTAATTAGCAAGAGATGAGGTTCATGTACCATTGGCTCAAATCCACAGCAACAGAACTAGGTGCCTTCACCTGGCCAAGTAGACAATTGAATCTAACTACCACACATGTCATGGGCTATGTCTAACAGGAACACATATATAGTATCACAGCAACAGCATAGAAAATGCGGGGGGTGGGACAAGAGTTACAGGGAGGTTTAGATTTTCTATTTGGTGAGGGTGTGTTTATTAGTTATCTTCCCCTTGGTATACAATGAATTTATCTAAAATAGAGAGTGTTGATAGACTGCTGCCTTTGGACATTATACATGATGCCCAAAGAATGGAGGTGGCTGAAAGATAAACTGACTGAGGAAGTAGAGTGGCAAACAATGGTGTGTTCATATGATCAAACATTGTGCTGCTTCAAAAAGGAAAAAAGTTGTGAGGCATGCAATATTGTGAATCAACCTGTGGGGCACTTAGTTGGCAAAATAAGCCAGAAACTAAAGAGTAAGTATTGTATGGTCTCATTTAGAAAATACTTATCAAAACACAGAGCTTTAGATAGTAAACTCTTATAGCACTCACATAAAGTCCAGAGTGGCAATTGTTATTGCTGGATTTTTAGAGGCTGTTTTATATATGTATAACCTGTAATTTAGAGATAAGAATGATTCTGATCATGTCAGCTGTAAACCAACACAGAATACGGGGCTACAGAAGACACTGAAGATATTTTAGAACCTCACCTGCTCTCTGAGACCAAAGGATGAATGATTTATCTTATCCAGAGCCTAAATTATCTGCAGCATATAATATAACTCAATCTGTCTGGATAGATCATTTAAACAATTCAAACACAGTGAGCTGAGAAAAGAATGAGGGCCTTTAATCCTGTATAGCTTAATGCAATGCCTGGATCCATCCCAGAGTAAACTGAGCACATACTCAAGAAGTATTGATAAAATCCCTTGAAGGATGGAGAAAAAATATGAAGCTATTAAACTTTCCACCAGGGAAACCCCTGATACTGTGTCAAATATTAGGATGCCCAAATCAACAGGATAAACCCTTGATCTTGAGGTTTGCTCTGGTGAAGCTTATGCATGTAGCAGATTAGCTTAGCCTACGTATAGGTATATCTAAGGGTTACTTCCAGAGGACCTCTTTTGTTACTCAGATGTGGCTTCTCTGTCTCTAAGCCTAACTCTACAAGTGAAATCATTGCCCTCCCTGCTATGTGGGACATGACATCCAGGGGTGGAAGTTTCCCTGGTGGCATGGTAGATGACTTCCAGGGAAGAGTCTGGCCCTGAAACAATGGTATCAACAATGCCATCCTACCAAAAAAGGGAAAACTGTATAAAAAATAAGGTATCAGTGAATTCGAATAGAGTCAAGAGGCTACTCTGGAAGTCACCCTTACACAAACTTCAGTTAGATACTGCTGCCTATAATAGCTTGCCAAACACCAACTAAAACCATTTCTGCCAATCCTAAAGAACATCTCAGGTGTTTTATAAGATTTTCCAAAGGTTCCATGAACAAAGGTAACGTTCCAGAAACCTACAACCCCCAGATAGTTCCCTGGATCAGATAAGTTGTGACATGCAGTGAGACCAGCCTCTCTGGAACATCAACTAGTTCCATCCCACTGTCCCATGTTATCATAAACCCTTCCAACATGAAAAATTACAATGGGCATAGCCTCAATACTCCATGGAATGGGAGAAAAATCAAAGGTGATGGTGGAGTTATACAGAGAAGGTATATTCTCATTAACAAATGAGAATGACTGCTGAATAATTATGCTGATATTTCCTTTAGTCTCTGGGATCTTTGAGCAGCTAGATGCAAAAACCTTAAATTGTAGAATTGTAACTCACCAAACTCTGAAATGTGTTCTATAACTAATTATTGTGATGTGCTTGGTTGAAAAATATTTCATCCATGAAAAATCTGAAAAATGGGCACTTTCAAGGAATCAATAAAATTCAAACATAAAAAAATATGAAAACTGTTTGTCATGGTCAGATTCATGAGTCAACTTGGCCATGTTGTGGTACCTGTTTGTCTGGTTGGCGTGTGCTGGCCTGTCTGTTGCAATGATGACATTTCATAGACTTAGATCATGATCACATCAGCTGCATCCATGGCTGATTCTATTTGTAATCAACCAAATGGGAGTGTCTTCTGCAATGAATGATGCTTAACTTAATCTCGGGAAGCCTTTTATGGAGAATTAAAAAGAGACAGACTCTATTCCTGCTTCGGCTGGCAAGTCTGTCCTGTGGAGTTCGTCCAGACTCTCCATTGGAGTTGTCAGCTTCACCGCCTGCCCTGTGGACTTCTGATCTGCATTCCCATGGTCACATGAGACGTTTTTATAAATTTTATGTTTACAAGTGTTCCCTGTTGATTCTGTTTCTCTAGAGAACCCTAACTAATACATCTTGGTACGAGGAGTGATTCTTAAGAAACAGAATCTTAAAAATGGGTTTATATGAATGGTTTTCTTCTCTGACTGGACTCAAAGACACAAAGAAGTCTGATTCCCATAATCAGAATGACACTCCCAATCTATGGAGTGAGTCGGTAAAAGAAATAATCAAAATAACACCATTTGATATTTCTAATGCTTTGCTTGTATGAAGCCATGCTCTGGGGGATAATGTTTTGACACCTTTACAGAGTTTTGTGGAAATCAGAGGTATAGAGATGTTGGCTGGTTGTTGTTAGATACACTGGCTACATTAAGGAGTGAAAGAGATGGGCTTAAGACTTCAAACAAGAAGCTTAAGTGCCATCTGATAGATGTAGATTCTATGAGTATCCTGAAGGAAAATCTTATTTCCTGTAGCCATAGACTTGAGATCTCTGAAATCAGACTCAGAATCTTATTGTTAGAGTAGCAGCTTTACAATGTAAACTGAAATCGCAATCTTGCATGCTGTCTGCCATTAAAGTGAGGGCATTGATTGGAAAGGAGTGGGACCTTGAAAAATGGGATAGTGACATATGGATTGATAATGATGCCAGGGGTGTGGTCAAAACCCTAGATCATGCTGAGTCTTCTCTAGATAACCCTGTAATAGTTTGCCCTGAGGACATAACCTACCCACCTCCAGCCTGCCTTGAGAAGTTGGCCACCCAACCTCCTCTTGAAAGGATTAACCCTAGAGTGATTAATTCTGTTTCACCAGATGAAACTGCAAATGAAGGCACTGAAGCAAATGGCTTGGAAGATATTTCCAATTCTTTTCATCACCCATTCCCACCACCCCTCATTTCTTCCAGATCTATAACTAGATTAAAGTCCCAACGTGCACCTAAAGATGAGACACAATGTATCACACATAAAGAGGTATGTTATACTCTAAAAGTAATGTGTGAGTTTTCCAATTTAAATAGACAGAAATCAGAGGAATATGTGCGGCAATGGATTTTAAGGGTGTGGGATAATGGTGGAAGGAATGTAAGGTTGGATCAGGCTGAATTCATTGATATGGGCCCACTAGGCAAATATTCTGCCATCAGTGTTATAGCTCAAGCAGTTAGAAAAGGTATTAGCAGTTTGTTTGGATGGTTGGTTGAAACATGGATCAAAAGGTGGTCAACATTACCAGAGGTTGAAACGCCAGAACTGCCCTGGTATAATGTAGATGAGGGGATCCAGAGGATTAGAGAGATTGGAATATTAGAGTGGATTTATCATGCAAAGCCTGCTCTTATCCCCAGGAATGTCTGGAGGATGCATCTTTTACCAGAACAGTGGGAAATAAATTTGTGAGTCTAGCACCATTATCTTTAAAGAGCTCTGTGGTTGCACTTCTCTCTATGTCAGATATTACTATAGGAACTGCTGTCACAGAGCTGGAATCCTTAAACACAACGGAGATGACAGGGTTCTGAGTTGGCAGAAGCCATGTGGCAGCATAAATTGCCAAAGACACGGTAGACGTGGCTATTATAATAGATATCAAACTTGAAGCAGCGGTCAAAATTATATGACACACAGAAATTTGTGGCATTGGCTAGTAAATCATGGGGTACCTAGAAATACAATAGAAGGGCAGTCTACTAAGTTCTTGTTTGAGCTGTAAAAACAAAAGAGTTCTGGGTCAAGTGAACAGAAGTCTAACCTGAATTACAAAAACACAGAGTCACGGCCCCTTAATCAAGTTCCAGACTTGAAACAGTTTACAGACCCTGAGCCCCTTGAATGAAGGGGATACCAGTTCCCTTTTGGGGGCAATCCTGTTACACTGCCACAAATTTATATGTTAATCTTCCTCCAAGCCTTCCCCAAGGAGACCAACAGCCTTTTACCAGGGTAACTGTGCATTGGGGAAAAGGAAATGATCAGATATTCGGGGGATTATTAGACACTGGTTCAGAAGTGACATTAATTCCAGGGAACACAAAACATCACTCTGGTCCACCAGTCAGAGTGGGGGCTTATGGAGACCAGGTGATAAATGGAATTTTGGCTCTGGTCCATCCCACAGTGGGTCCAGTAGGCCCCAATACCCATCCTGTAGTTATTTTCCCAGTTCCAGAATGTATAATTGGTATAGACATACTGAGCAATGGCAGAATCCCCACATTGACTCTAACTCGTGCAGTGAGGGCTATTATGGTGGGAAAGGCCAAGTGGAAGCCACTAGAATTTCCCCTACTGAGCAAAATAGTAAATCAGAAGCAATACCGGATTTCTGGAGGGATTTCAGAGATTACAGCCACTCTAAAGGATTTGAAGTTTGCAGGGGTGGTGATTCCCACCACATCTCCATTCAACTCTCCTATTTGGCCTGTGCAGAAAGCAGATGGGTCTTGGAGGATGACAGTGGATTATCATAAGCTCAACAAGGTGGTAACTCCAAATGCAGCTGCTGTTCCAGATATGGTATCATTGCTTGAGCAAATCAATACATCCCCTGGTACCTGCTATGAAGCTATTGATCTGGCAAATGCCTTTTTCTCAACAGCTATTAGTAAGAATCACCAGAAACAGTTTGCTTTCATCTGACAAGGTCAGCAGCATACTTTCACTGTCCTACCTCAGGTGCATATCAACTCTCCAGCCCTATATCATAATCTTGTCCACAGAGAACTTGATCATTTCTCGCTCCCACAAGACGTCACTCTGGTCCACTATATTGATGATGTCAAGTTGATTGGACCTAGTGAGCAAGAAGTAGCAACTACTCTAGATTTACTGTTAAGGCATTTGCGTGTCAGAGGATGGGAGATAAATCCAACAAAAATACTAGGACCTTCAACCTCAGTGAAATTTCTAGGTGTCTAGTGGTGTCTGACATGTCAAGATACCCCTTCTAAGGTGAAGGATAAGTTGCTGCATCTGGCCCTTTCTATGACCAAAAAAGAGGCACAATGCCTAGTTGGTGTTTTTGGATTTTGGTGACAATATATTCATCCTTTGGGTGTGTTACTCTGGCCCATTTATTGAGTGACCAAAAAAAATGCTAGTTTTGAGTGGGGACCTGAACAAGAGGAGGCTCTCTGACAGGTCCAGGCTGCTGTACAAGCTGCTCTGCCACCTGGGCCATATGATCCAGCACATCCAATGGTGCTGGAAGTGTCAGTGGCAAATAGAGATGCTGTCTGGAGCCTTTGGCAGGCACCTATAGGACAATCACAACACAGACCCTTAGGATTTTGGAGCAAAGCCTTACCATCTGCTGCAGATAACTACTCTCCTTTTGAGAAACAAAAGGAGAGTAACAGCTTTTGGCCTGCTACTGGGCCTTAGTAGAAACTGAATGCTTAACCATGGGCCACCCAAGTTACCATGAGACCTGAGTTGCCTATCATGAGCTGGGTGTTGTCTGACCCACCAAGACATAAAGTTGGGCATGTGCAGCAGCACTCTGTTGTTAAGTGGAAATGGCATATATGAGATAGAGCCAGAGCAGATCCTGAAGGTACAAGTAAGTTACATGAAGAAGTGGTCAAATGCCCATGGTCTCCACTACTGCCACATTACCTTCTCTTCCCCAGACCAGAGCTTTGGCCTCTTGGGGAGTTCCTTACAGTGAATTGACTGAGGAAGAGAAAACTCAGGCCTGGTTTGCAGATGTTTCAGCATGATATGCAGGTACCACCCGAAGGTGGACAGCTGCAACATTACAACCCCTTTCTGGGGTGTCCTTGAAGGACAGTGGTGAGGGGAAATCCTACCAGTGGGCAGAACTTTTACTGGTGCACCTCCTTGTTCATTTTGCTTTGGAGAAAACCTGGCCAGAGGTGTGTTTGTATACTGACTCATGGGTGGTTGCTAACGGTTTGGCTGGATGGTCAGGGACTTGGAAAGACCATAGTTGAAAAATTGCTGACAAAGAGGGCTGGGGAAGAAGTATGTGGATAAACCTTTCTGAGTGGGTTAAAAACATGAAGATATATGCATCCCTTGTGAATGCACACCAGAGGGTGACTTCAGCAGAGGAACGTTTTAATAATCAAGTGGGTAAGATGACCCGTCCTCTGGATGCCAGTCAGCCTCTTTCCCCAGCAACTCCTGTCACTGCCCAATGGGCTCATGAACAAAGTGGTCATCATCGTAGGGATGGAGGCTATGCATGGGCTCAGCAACATGGACTTCCCAGCATCTCCTGTCATTGCCCAATGGGCTCATGAACAAAGTGGTCATCATCGTAGGGATGGAAGTTATGCATGGGCTCAGCAACATGGACTTCTACTCACCAAGGCTGACTTGGCTACAGCCACCACTGAGAGCCCAATCTGCCAGCAGCAGAGACCCACATTCAGATCCCGATATGGCACCATTCCCCGAGGTGACGAGCCACCTACATAGTGGCAGGTTGATTACATTGGACCACTCTCCTCGTGGAAGAGGCAGTGATTTATTCTAACTGGAATAGACCCATACTCTGGATATGGTTTTGCTTTCCCTGAACGCAATGCTTAAGGCAAAACTACCATCCAGGTGCTTACAGAATGCCTTATCCATCTTCAAGGTATTCCACATAGCATTGCTTCTGATCAAGGAACACACTTCACAGAAAATAAAGTGAGGGAATGGGCACATGCTCATGGAATTCTCTGGTCTTACCATGTTCCCCATCATCCAGAAGTAGCTGGATTGATAGAATGGTGGAATAGCCCTTTGAAAACTCAAGTATGGTGCCAACTAGGTGGCAAGACCTTGAAAGGCTGGGGTAATGTTCTCCAGGAAGCTCTGTATGCTCTGAATCCACCTCTGCTGTATGGTGCAGTTTCTCCCATGGCCAGGATCCATGGGTCCAGGACCCAAGGGGTGGAAATGGGAGTGGTACAACTCACTATTACCCGTAGTGAACCACTAGGAAAACTTTTGCTTCCTCTCCTTGTGACCCTGTGCTCTGCTGGTCGACAGGTTTTAGTTCCAAAACGGAGAGTGCTTCCTCCAGGAGAAACAACAATGATTTCACTGACCTGGAAGTTAAGACTGCCACCTAGTCACTTTGAGCTACCTATGCCACTGGATCAACAAGCCAAGAAGGGGATTACATTATTGCATGGGGGTGATTGACCCTGACTATCAGAAGAAGTAGGACTGCAACTACATAATGGAGGTAAAGAAGAGTTTTCTTAGAATATAGGAGATCCCCTAGGGCATCTATTAGTACTACCATGACCTGTGATTAAAATCAATGGAAAACCACAACAACTCAATCCAGGCAGGACTACCAATGGCTCTGAAACTTCAGGAATGAAGGTTTGAGTCATCCCACAAGGCAAAGAACCACAGCCAGCTGAAGTGCTTGCTGAGGGTAAAAGAAACATGGAATAGGTAGTGGAAGAAGGTCGTGGTAAATATGAACTTCGACCACGTGATCAGTTACAAAAATGAGGACTGTAATGCTGTTTTGTTCATGTTATACTATTTAAGTTGTAAAATATCAAGTTTAAGAATGAATGTTGCCCAAGGATTTGCACTCTATTCTGGAGAGATTTAATGTGCTTCCTGTTATATGCAGGACAATTGTGTATTGTTAGGTAAAAAGAAAAATGTGTGTTTTATTGCTTTTATTTGGAAATTGGGTATGGTTTAAGGTGATGTATATACCTGCCAAGTTAACAAGGGGTGGACTGTCATGGTCAGGTTCATGTGTCAACTTGGCCAAGTGGTGGTGCCTGTTTGTCTGGTTGGCAAGGGCTGGCCTGTCTGTTGCAAGGATGACATTTCATAGAATTAGATCACGGTCATGTCAGCTGCATCCACAGCTGATTCCATTTGTAATCAACCAAATGGGAGTGTCTTCTGCAATGAGTGATGCTTAATCTAATCACAGAAAGCCTTTTATGGGGAATTCTGAAGAGACAGGCTCTATTCCCGCTTTGGCTGGCAAGCTTCTCCTGTGCTGAAAATGGCAGAAACTGTTCCTGTGAGATGGAAAGATGGAAGAAGACAGTTGGGAATGGTGGGATGGGAGTAAGAACACATCCACTTCATTGAAGCCTCCCAGGGACTGGACTGCTTAGATAAAAGCTTCTGAAGGTGGGTAACTCTGAACCCTGTGGGGCCCTGTGGTTCTGAGGAGCTGAGTCCATCAGGTTGGCACAACTGGAGCCCCATTCTCATTTCCAAGGGCAACTTGCCCCCTTTAAGATTTTATTTGAATGGGGTGTGTTGGTGTGAAGTAAACATTTGAACAGGCTCCCATTTGGCACATCTCTGCAACTAACAGGTAAGGAAAGCAATTCTGAGGGAGAACAGATGACCCCAGGTTACAGGGAGACCTAGAACTCCAACCGTGCCTTGTTCCTTCCCAGGACCCACTGTTGCCCAGCAGGGCCCAGGCTCACTGAATGGCCATGGCCAACCCCTGAGTGGTCCCTGGTCCACCCTAGTGCTCTCTGGAGAATTACTACTTTCCGGATGTTCTTCTGATGATGAAGAGCAGAGAGGATGTCATAGAGTGAGAAGTTCTTGAGGACCCAGCACTCATGGGGTGGGCAGAAAGAATGAACCCTGTTTTGGGATAGGGAGCCCATTTGCTCCAGCTTCAGTTCATTTCAGCTGATATTTCCCACCCTGGATCACACAGATGCCCAGGAAGACCCTGGTCATCTTGCAGTGGGCACAGTCAGTGACACTTGTAGGAGGAAGATTTTCCTCAATTTAAGAAGTGGTTATTGTCGGGAAGTGCACATCTGACTTCAGCACATGCAAGGGAAGGCAGTGCTGCAGGACAAGGAGAGTCTCCAGTCCCAGGAGGTGATAAGAGTGAAGAGGAATTTCCAGGACTCTGATAGGTCCCTACAGTGTAACCTGGTCACCTAGGTCCAGTGCTCAACCACTCTGGCCCTGTTCAGGGCACTTGTGCGCTGATAGGAAGCCAGGCTTATTCATCTCTTCTCAAACCACCCACACAGAAGTTGGGCTGGATGTGCTGAGGATAATAGAACCTCTCATTATTCATCTTTCAGAGAAGCAGAACACAAAAACATTAACAGATAATGTGAGGACCAGTCGAGCCAGGACTTGTGTCAAGGGGAACAAGAAATGTATACCTTGGGACCTGTTTGTTACCAAAACAGCACAGAAGAAGAGCACCAGCACACAACCCACTATTTGTGAGCAGGAGATGAGAGAAGAGATTAATGGAAACTGAGCCATTACCGGGGACATCCTGAAAGTGAACCTGTCTCCAGGAGGAACTAGAAATAACAACTTGCCTGTCACCTATGGAACCAAAGAACTGTGACCATCCACACTTCCTGTTTCACATTCCCTGAATACAGCAAATATCAGTGATGGGTTTAGAGAATATTACATCACTTACAGCATTTTCCACCTGAACTAACTTTATTAAATTTGATACACATCTGACCAAAAAGGACCACTTCTCATCCCCTACCCAGGAGATCATTTCCATCTGAGAAAACTTTGAATCCCTTTCCAGACCACACCATACTTTCTAGAACTTCTGAGTCATGGTACAGGCATGAGATAATGTCCCTGTGGGTCAATTTGGTACAGTCAGGGGAAAACCTACTCTGTAATGCCAACATGAAAGGTCTGGGAAATGAAGAGTTTGATTCTACTACTCCTGCTTTCTGCATAGGTGCTTCTCCTTTCTATGAACAACAACAAGGTCACACTTTCTTTTTTGAGGTTGAGTGTTTTGAACCAAACTCAGTGCCAAGAATAGCCTCCCAGAGACCCCAAAGTCAGTCTCTAGGTGGGGTATGTTTTCACCAGAAGATGGGATATCTAAAACTGCTCTCTTTGGAAATTTGCCAGCAGGATGTGGAGTATGATTGAAGACCTCTGTCCTTAGAAGATATATTCTGAGATGGATGCTTGGCCCCTTGAACTCTGGTGAGGAGATGGCTTGAGGCAGGGAGAAGTTCCTTGAAATCTCCTCATGGCAGTAGACAAGACTCAGGTTCCAAGAGGAAGGCAAGGCTTGGTAGCTCTCATCCGTATCTCCACTGAACCTGTCTACTGGTCTGGCTGTTTCACTTGCAGATATGTTTCTTACTGAGCTTCCTCATCCCTGTTTCCCATTCTAGGGGAACTGGAAGGAGACATGAGTTGTGTGGTTATAAGGATGTTCTGTGTCCTTGGAGACACAGCAAGATCTCCAGGGTTTCTCAAGCGGTTGTCTGCTCTGCTCTCACAGTGTGGGGCATTAGCACTAATTTCATCCCCTAGAAGGATGTCATGGTCATCTCTGCAGGCCACTCTATGGCTCTTCTCACACGTTGAAGTCATTGAGCCCAATGAATACATCATAACTTCGGAGGACTTTCACACCCTTTCCATCTTTTGAGGCCAGGGGACATTTCTCAATCAGCTGTGAGGAAGGAAAATGGGCAATTAGTAGCTCTTAATAACTTTGTATGATAAGGATGCTGTATGATGTTCGAGTTGATTGCAGTTGGTACTAGGCAGCTATTTCAAGTGCAGATACTATAGCTCATTATGCCCATCTTCCTGTGCATTATTTCCAAACTTTCAGCCCTTATTACTCTGTCCTTACATTTCTCCATTTTCTCCTGCCTACAGGTTCACCAATTTGTCCCCACAGCTGCTCCATTTTTCTAAAGGAGCTACAAAATCCAAGACAATGTAGTTAGAGACAATATCATTTGGATTTTGTTTTTGATGTGGGCAGGCACCAGGAATCAAACCCAGGTCTCTGGCATGGCAGGCAAGAATTCAGCCGCTGAGCCACCGTTACCCACCCTCATTTGGAGTTTATGTTGTGATGTTCCTTTCAACCCTAGGTTTACCTGTGTGACAGTGAGTCCTTCCTCTTTTTTGCAGCTCTTCTATTAGGGCCAAGAAATCTATATGTGCCACATGGGAAAACAATTTTTCTAGGAATCCAGGGTTACTGACAGTCTGCATTTGGAAAAAGGAGTGAGCATCCTTATTAAGTGTAAATTTCAATCTACAAGCCAAGAGTACAAGCCTTGAAACTTCACCATAATCTGCACTCTGGTTGTTTTTAACCATCACCACCACCACCTATATATCCTCACATACATACAAAAAAGCATGCATATGCACACACACTCTGCTCAGGAGCCAAAGAATAGACCTTAGTACAAATGGCCTGTGGCAGAAGCACAGAACGTAACTTACTGCCAGTGACAAGACTTGCTAATCTGCTAGCCACCAAACCCACAGACCCAGAACACCTTGATGACAAAATCTTTCTTTGCACCCACCTTTTCAAAGTAGCTCAGGAGTTCTGGGTCTGGATACATTCCACGCTCTTCCTGCTCCTGCTCATGGTCTTCCTCTGCCCATTCCCGTCTGTCTTTCCAGAGACTGAGGACAAAGGGCCTCCAACCAGTCGTGATGACTTTGTACTCTCTTCTGGCTTCAAGTGGAATCTCCTTGGGTGCCTTCATCTTCAGACTCTGCCAGTGTTTGTTTTGCCATTTTGGGGGGACACTGCACCTTGGGGTTGCCTTCTTTGGAATGGACACAGAAGGTAGGTTGAAAATCAGGTAGAGAAATTTGCATGAGTTTTCAGCTCTTATATTTCAACACATGCTCAAAATACCAATATTTTAGGGACAGCAACAGGCTCTGTAAAGGGTTAGATTACATAAAGCTGCATGAAACATGAGTGAAGATGTCAGTGATGAAATATCTTGGAGAGAGTCACTGTTCAAGGAAAGGTGAGCCCTTCAATATTTTAAGATATCATAAGTATAATATATGTCCCCCCAATTGACAGTCCAGGTGAGAGATTAGTTATGATCATTGCCAAAATTGATAACTCCATGAGAAAGTGTTGCTGAGAACCAAGATTCTTGTGGGTTTTTCTTGAAACCCAAATGTTTGAAATGTGAAATTCCTCTTCTTGAAGGGAATGTAGCACATGTGAATGCTAACATCCTGTAACCCCATTTGACCCTTGTTTTCTGCTGGAATGTGGTGAGCCATACCTGGCTGCTGGCTTCCCACAGAGTGAGAGGCACTTAAAGATCAAGCCTTAGAGGTATGCAAATGGCAGGCAATAGGAAAGGTTTCTCTCCTCCAACATCTCCATCTGTCTTTCTTCCTCAATCTCAAACTCCATGAATCTAGCATTGGAGGAAGGTAAAAATATTGCTAAGAAATCTTAGTCCACTGGAGCTGAGAATGAGAGATCAGCAAAAATTAAAAAGTCAATGAGCTTTCTTTTATGGATTATCATGGTTCTCGTTAAAACGTTTCTTAAGAAAGGCTATTCTCTCAGGTGAACAGCCACAATTCTGGGTAACCTAGTGAGGTCATTCTATCATCCTTTCACCTACGGTACCACCCACTAAAACTTAAAAAGGATGTGAAGAAAATGAGCCATCCATGGTATGGTGGATTCTCAAGATGGATTCACAGCTTCAAGTATTTCCACTACACCTTCCTCTGCTAGGACCTAGTGGGACAAAACAATGTTTGTATAGATTGATGAATTCAATATGGCCAATGGACCCTACCTCAAACACTGCTGTCATAACCTAAATATGAAGAGCTAACATTCAAAAGCTTGTTCTGGATGCAGTGATCAGTGCCTAGATCTAGGAATCCTAGCCTGGGCCTTAGAGATTTGGAACAGTAGACGTAGCAAGGACATGTGAAGATCTTGTGAAGAAAGTGGATGCAAGCATTGAGGAAAGGGTTTAGTTTTCACTTACAATGTACATGTTTCCTATTGGAATGATGGAAATGTTTTGGTAATGGATGGTGTTAATGAGGTGGTTCATATCTGTTTGCCATGGCTTTGTGTTTAGCCAAGGGATTAACGGGCAGACATGGAGGTAAGGGCTGAAGAACCCATGCAGAGGATGTCTGAGGCCCTGGCTTTCGCCAATGAAACTCTTCCAACTCTGCCTCCTTTGGAATAATAGGAAATTATTTCTGGTCATGATTTCCTAAGGAGTGGTGGACTCTTAAGATCTATTCAACTAGCCTCCAAATCCGTATCCACCAAGAGAGATATGGATCTGATGGTAGAGCAAGGCACTGACTGAAAAGACCCTAAAACTTGGAATTTAATCCAAATACAATCTGCAGGCATTATCCCAAGCCTACCCTGAGACTTCAATGTCGTGGTATCTGCAGACCATTATCAGAGAGGGTTTGAGCATGCTAAGAAATGGAGAAGAGGACACTGTCCACAGTAAACATGAATGGGGAAACTACTGCAGAGCAGAGTTGCACCTTCAGTATCCTGGGAATCTTGACAGAACCCTGTCCCCTGAATGTCTCCTCTAATGACCACCAAAATTGCTTGACAGCAACCTGTGTCATCATTCTCCATCACACACCACCACCCAGCTCCTGCACAATAATGAGAATCTTTGGACTCACTTTCTTGCCATCTCAGATTAGATCATCCTGTTAAAGTAGCTTGCGTGACCCCATTTCTGCATGGAAGTATGCAGTCCCTCCACTAGGGTCATGGTGGGCTTCCACTGGGCTAGAGATCAAAGCACTGGGCTAAAATCCTCCATGTCATTAATATTCTACCTGAACTTCCTCCTTTCCCTGCCCAGACCCTACACACATCGCCTGCCACTCTCATATATGCTCTGCCATCTGCCGCTTCATGTCTTTCCAATGTTCACTCATGGATTTTCAATACTTCTACCTCACATTATCCCTGTCAGAGATCAAATACAAATGCCAAATGTGAGGATTCATTTTGGGAAAGCTGTGCTCAAGGAAAAGATTTGTTTTAGACTCTGATTTATCCTGGAGCCTTCACTAACTTTTGGATGGAATGAGCCAGAAGTGTACATTAAAAGTAGGTTCCTGGAGTCCCATTTTCAAAGTTCCAAGGGAGAGCAATTTAAGAATGTTCAAGATGATTCTGAGGTGGATGTCCTGCACTTTCAGAAATACAGACTCAGAGCCTCATGTGTGAAGAGCTGGATTACATGGTCCAAATCCAAGCTGATCAGAGCCATGTCAATGGAGAAAGTCCTTAGCTGGCTCAAGATCTAGAAGATTATGCAACCTCACTGCATTTGAGAGTCTGCTCCAAGAGGGACCTCAGAGCAATTCAAGAATGTGGGGAATCATTAACACTGTTCAGAAATGGCTTTTATAGGGACTCGATTAAATTATTTCCTTGAGCAAGTTGTTCTTTCAGGAGTTTAAACATTGGGGAGCACATGTAAAAGGAAAACACCATCTTGTAGAATTGGTATGTGCTGAGTGTGGTTGACACACAATTACTGTGTGCAGAACAGAGAGATTTGATCAATCGAGGGGGAAAAAGAGAAAATTCTGTATCCACTAGTGCCTCAACCTTATGTTAAAGAGCCTGTGACCCAGGACTCCTTGTTCTCAGTTTTTAGTATAGTATCTGTTTTTTGTGAGCTCCATTGTCTTTCTTCCTTATCCTCTCAAAATTTTCAAAATGAAAATGATAATACACTTACTAAAAATTACAAGACTAATAATAAGATAACCAGTAAATGTCTTATAATGAACCATACCATGTGTAGTCCATCAATCAAGGAATTAATATATTAACTGATGGAATAGTCTCAACTATACTGTGAAATAAATATAATGGTCCCCTGATGGATGAGGTTACTGTGTTGAGATATCCTCTCCAGGATTACAAACTGAGTGAGGAGGAGTCCATGCACTCAATGACTGTACATGTTCTACCACCTCCTCTAGCTTATTGGAAAACTTCAGAACAGTGAGAGTAGGGGCAACGATGAAGGTCTCTGCTGGGTCCTTGTACCCTTCAGCACTAGTGTCTTTGACTCAACCTGGACAACACATGCTCAAGTCTTGTGCTGGGAGGTAAAGTACAATGGGAGGAGTTGGACATTTATAATCAGAAATCTGAATTCAAACCATGTCTTCTCAATGTATCATGGGAAACCTGCTGATTTTTGTATCATGAAAATGAGCATTAGGATAATGAAAAAATTCTAAAGATTGGCTGTACACTTTAAGGGTGGGCTGAGGATCAGTCCAAATGTGGGAACTGAAAATATGTTATAAACTGGGTTTCCTATGTAAGGTATTAAGAATACATCTCTCTCAGTAATTCCCTTTTCTGACATGAACTTCCTTCAATTGTTCCCTAATAGTCTAATCTCAGTGATCCATCCCCTAGCCCTTTATATCAAAATACTCTAAACAATCAATATGCCCCTAAGTGGAATACACTCACATGGGAAAGTTTGGAAAAGCATCAGCATCAGGACTTAGGTGGAAGTGCATCTGGGCCAGGGACTTGCTTTGCTGTCAATGTTGGAAGTTGTGGTAAACACTCTAGTGACTGCAGGAGTCATCCTCTGAGGGCTTCATGTGGGTGGATGCAAGGCCTCCTTCCCTGGAGGGCCCCTGTGGCAGGGATGAAGCATTCCCTCTAGGAACAATGGAGGACCCCGTGATACCCGGTTATTAATGATGGTGATCTGTGGGTGGTGAGATAAGATGTCATTTGACTTAAATATTTTTCTCTGAGTTTTCCTTGCCAGTACAAGAGACCTATACTGCTTGGCAGCTGTGACTCTCTCTCCAGAACTTAGAATGGTGCCTAACAAAGCAGACAGCCATCACCACTAGTTAAACAAATGGCTGTGTTGCTTTTTAACCAAGGACAAGCCTGAATGTGTCTAAAAGCAATAAAAGGCCATTATGAGGGGAAGACATTATAAAATCAGCTGCAAGTGAAACAGATTCCCTTGCCTTCTCCCAAGCCCAGGAAAGACGTTAGTCTTGGCACTTCTGTTTCCCATGGATTGATGGGGACATATTTCATTTTGCAAATGGTTTCTATTTGTGAATAACATCCCAGGAGAGCTGTTCCACATCAGTGCTAATGTGGCCTGCTGGAACCATGGTTGGTGCTCATGAGGCTGCAGTGGAAAGGTCTCCTTGTATGAGGAGAAGCCTACTTTGTGTCTGGAGACTCATGTAGCTGTCAGAATGAGGGAGTAACCTTCAACTGATCGGGCTCTTCACTTTACAGGGGTTATACAGGAGTTACTGCTCAAAGTATTTGTATAGGCAGGAGGCTTGAGCAGGTTCCTGGTGCTCAGTGCTGTGCCAGGTCTTAACATTTTAGTCCCTGATCATAGCACAGCCTGAGGAGGGTAATCAGGGAGATCAGCACAGAACTGTAAACTAGCAACTTATTAAATTCCCCTTTTTGAAAGCCATTCCAATTCTGGTATATTGCATCTGGCAGCTAAGAAACTAGAACAAATTTTGGTACTGAGAGTGGGATGCTGCTGCAGTTTGCAGATACCGAACATGTTGGAACAGACTTTTTAAATGGATAAGGGGAAGAATCTAGAGAAGTTGTGAGAAGTCTGATAGAGAAGTCCTAGAATGCTTTGAAGAGACTGTTGGTAGAAACATGGACTCTAAAGATACCTCAGAGCAGGCTCTACCCAGACATGAGGGGTGTGCCTTTGCAGACTGAAGGAATGTAATCCTTGTTTTAAAACAGCAGATAACTTGGCAAAATTGACTTGTGGCTTTGGCTGGAAGGCAGATTTTAAAAGCCATAAATTTGGATATTTAGCAGAAGAGACTTCCAAATTAAATGTGGAAAGTGCAGCCTGATTTCTCCTCACAGCTTGTAGTGAAATGCAACAGAAAAGAGATAAGTTGAGAATTGAAGTTTTGGGTACAAAGAAACCAGAAGTTGATATTCTTGTGAATTGTGGGTTCCCTGGAAGGGAGACCCCAGAGAATAGCGCCCACCATGAGGATGTGAACAAATGTGGAACCAGTCAGGCATTTCAGAGAAAGCCAGGATGAGACATGGAGTTATCCAGGAAGGTCTTGTGGAAATTCCTTGTCTGATGGGCATGATCCAAGGCTACTGTAGAGAAAACCAACAAGAGTGCTGTGGGACCCTGTATAAACAGAGCTGCTACCAGTCTGAACTGGGGGCTCAGAGAATGGACACATTGGATGAAAAATAACTTCAGAGGCAAAACCATGGAGCCAGGGTCTGAAGTCAAGAAGCCTCAGGCCAGGAGGGTGGATCTACCCAAGCACGTGGAGAGGGTGAGTTTGCTTCAATGGCAGAGGATGGGCCTTCCACCTCATTGCAGTGGAAGAGTCCTGCTGCTCAAGCCTTGTAGAGGGTGAAGCACATTTCTTAGGGTTGGGAGAGAGCCTGGCTGCCACAAAATGGAGGGGTTGAGCATGTGCCCAGAAATGACAGAGAGCCCAGGTGCATCCCCAATCTCTGGAGAGGGTGGAGCTGAGAAAAAGTTGGGTCTTCCCAAAGTCCCCCGAGTTTACATTCGGAGAGAGGCAGGCCTCTGCCTAGGACTTTGGCAAGGGTGGGACAGCTGCTTTCTAAAGCCCTGAAGGTAAATGACTCTCAAGCTTTGAAATCTAATGGTCTTTACCCTGCAGGTTTTTGAAACTGTAGGGGTCCAGGGAACCCTGTTTTCCTTCCTTCCTATGGAAATGTGTATATGCATCCTATGAATTTTCCTCCTTTGTTTGTTGGCAGCAAATAAGTTGTTTTGAGTTTTTATAGGTCCAGAGCCAGAGGAGAACTTTGCCTGAGAACAGACCATGCCTATAACTAACTTTGATAGAAGTTTGTAGTGTTTCTAACTTTGTATTTCATTTGTATTCCTACCGAAATCGTGTAAGGATTTTTGATATTCTGCTGGAATGAATGTATTTTGTGTATTGAAAAAATATGTTCACTAGGGTCCAGAGAATGGAATGTGCTAGTTTGAAAGATGTATCTACCCTAGAAAAGCCATGTTTAATCCTAATCCCTTTTTGTAAAGACAGCTGTTTCCTCTAATCCCTGCTTAGTATTGCATATTTGAGACTGTAATTAGTTCATCTCTCTGGAGATGTGGTTCAATCAAAAGTGGTTAAACTGGATTAATTGGAGATATTTTCCACCCATTTGGGTGGGTCTTGATTAGTTTACTGGAACCCAATAAAAGAGGAAACATTTTGGAGAATGAGAACAATTCAGAGAGAGCAGAGAATGCTGCAGCAGCACAAAGCAGAGAGTCTACCAGCCAACAACCTTTGGAGACAAAGAAGGAAAATGCCTCCCAGGGAGCTTTATGAAACAGGAAGCCAGGAGAGAAAGCTAGCAGATGATGCCATGTTCACCATGTACCCTTCTAGCTGAGAGAGAAGCCCTGAACTTCATCAGCCTTCTTGAACCAAGGTATCTTTCTCTGGATGCCTTTGATTGGACTTTTCTCTAGATTTGTTTTAATTGGGACATTTTCTCAGCCTTAGAACTGTAAACTAGCAACTTGTTAAATTCCCCTTTGAAAAATCATTCCATTTCTGGTGTATTGCATTCCAGCAGCTAGCAAACCAGAACAGTGGGTGAAACTGTTCTTTGCTCTACTGGCAAGTATAATGTAAGTACTACTTTAGTGTAATAAATTGCAAATATTAGCGTTTTATTACTATTTGTATAAGTCAAGGTGTATGATATTTTCCCCTCAACTTCCCTCTAGACCTACCTGGAAATATTCCTCATTAAATTTCTTAATTTATTTGTCACCTATGTATTTCAGGTGTTAGTTCTTCCTTGCTAGACTTGTGCAGCAGGTTCCTGTCTTATTTTTATCCAGAAGGTATTATACAGAATACGGATAATATAATACTCCAAAGAACTTCTCTATAGTTTCAGTATTCATACAATGTCAGATAGTGTCTATACTCTTTAGTCTGCATGACAGGATATTCTAGAATCGTGAGTTACATTTCTCAGCTCTTGTCTTAACCCACCTTGCCACCTTGAGATCCAACAAACTTAGTCTAAAAATGACTGTTGTAACCAAATACGACATGCCTTATTCATCTCCTCACTTTGGCTCACAGTTGTTTTTTTGTCTTTCTGAGGGTGCTTTGCCCTACCTACAAGTATCAACATGCTTTATTTCTTCCAAACATCCAACCAACATGCCACTTTCTCCATCTTGCAAAATGCTTCCATGAATGCTATTCTTATATGGGCAGCATTATATACAACATAAATTTCATTCTGCTTTTAAAAACAATTTGCATAGAGAATCCTGGAATGACTTTGGAAATACAGTAGTTTTCTTTTAAAAATGGGTGATGTGTGTATCTTTGTGCATGTCTCTTGAAAGTAAAATGAATGTGTTTACCTATAGCAGGGGTTCTAGAATTGAAAGGAGATTTTGTTTTTATTGTATTATTCCTTTAACCCCTTGAAAGTGTTTACCATGTATTGTGTTCATTTTTCATTTATGCTAACTTATGAAGGTTCTCCAATCCCAAAATAATAATAATTATAATCATAATTATTTAACAATAATTATAATACTAGTATATAATCTTTATTATGAATGAATATTTTGATAAAATTAAATATAAAGACAGATATTAGATGACCAATCTTTAATCAAGCACCGAGACATTTTCAATGATCTCTAATACCTTTTCTATATTCACTAGAAGTCCTTTCCCCCAAAACTGGTGTCAAATTGCACACAGATATACTTAGTTGAATAACACACAATACAGGTATTTAGATAATGCAATTTAATAACAAGGAGTTTCATGCCATCTATTTTTCATCCTTTTGATTGCTTCCATTTTAATATTTTGAATAATGCTTCAATTTTTATACCTTTAATTAAATATTTGGTTGTATGCTGTATTGTCCTTTAAAACTATATTTATGTTATATTTATGTTAGCAGACAACAACTTTGCTTTGCTTTTTGGGTACTGTTTTAGTTGGTTTTCTATTTCCTGGAATATCTGTCTGACATTAGGTTACTGAATGAAGACATCTGTAAAGATTTCAGCGTATCTTCTCAAACAGGTAAAGGTCCAAATTGCCCTGTGACTTTTGAGGAAAGAGATTGAGGAAGTTTGACTGAGGAAGCCAATGGGGAAGAAGATTGTCATTTGGAAGATAAGGAGATTTTCGATCTTTAAGAAACTCACCCATCCCATTTACCTGTCACCTTCCCCACTCTTCCAACACTCCTGAGCTCTACCTGGGGAAGAACAAAATATCTTGGTACCATCCTGGATCATCCCCATTTCCTCAACTTATATTGTGTACCTGGTTTTTCTTTTTACCTTTCTTGCTACCATCAAAATCCAAATGATAAATAAATAACTTTTCTAATTTTGATGTTACTTTAAAATTCACTGTTGTATACTTAGCACATAGAACCTCATACTGTCACTATTTGTTCAAAAATAATTTTGTTGGAAGCATGAATTAATGAGTATTTCAAAATACCATGACAGATGATGAACATCTAATATTGGCCACCTACATACAAGAGGATCATCTGAATTTTCAGACTCTATTCCTGACAACATGCCCTTAGATACATATCTCCACTTTTCTACAACTTCAATTCATTGTTCCCTTACCCATCATTTTAAATGGTTAGATTTTTTTGCCTTTATTAAAAATTTTATTTATTTCTGATCTGAGTTTTTTTCACTCAGTCATTAATAAGTATTCTTGATGAATAAAAGATAGATTCTACCTGCTACAGAATAAAGCCTGATAAGAGAAACAAATCATTGCGCTAACACTCATTTAAATGTAGCTGTAATAACGCTTAAAAGTACAATGCACAATGAGACTATGGAACAAGGCATTCATCTCTCATGTGGAGAGTCAGGGAAGATCAGGCTGGGATTTCTGAAGATCACTTTGGCTGTGAAAGGAAGAATGGAGTGGGGGTGGGGAGATTCAAGTAGGAAGTCCTTGACCAAGCAAGACATGATAATCGACTGGACTAGGTGGGGGAAGAAGGAAAGGGGAGATAGATGGATGAAAGTGTATTTTGGATATAAAATATATTGAACCTGGTAACTAGATATGAGGAGAAACGTTTGGGAGAGAATGGAGGGTGATTTCTAGATTTCTGGTATGAGTCAGCAGGGTGAGATATAATATATATATATATATCTTGAGCTCAGAAGAAAACTGATGGTTGTAAATCTGAGAGTCACCAGCCTAGAGAATCTGAAGCCCACAGGTATATGAGATAACGGAAAAACAATGTGAACTGAGAAGAAAATGAGCCTAGTGTCCCCCACACCTAAAGGTGAAATAGGGAAAGAGGAAGCCATGGGGTGACTGAGAAGAAAGTACCAAAGAGGTAAAAAATGGCCAAGGACACTGCAGAAAACTTTTATTTTTTAAAGTAATGCCATGATTTTGAGCATCTCATTGGGTAGGAATTCCTGTGTAATAGATAATATCTGCAAAAACTGAGAGATCTGACTTGCAGATTAACAGCACCTGGTATTTCCTGTGCCATTTTTACAATCTAAAAAAATCAATTTCTCCATCATTTGACAATATTATAAGAAAGTATTAAATAACCATGTGTGTTCTTAGATGTTACAGAGTTACTTCCAACCAGAAACGTAGTTCCATGTATATGGAGTTTTTACATAAAAAGTGTTTTTTTCTTGCTTGAAAATATTGTTATGATTTATATATGACAGTTTGGTATAATGTGGTTCCAGTCATACAGGAGTTCACTGGGAGTGAACACTGCCATCAGTACTGGTTTGGAACTGTCTTTTTTTATTGCTTTTTTTGCTGGAATAATATACAAAGAGAACCTACTCTAAGAAGGCCAATTCATTGTTATTAACAGTTTAGATAGTCTAACTTTAGAAGATCTCAAGTCACTTAAAAAGTTTTGTTTAGCAAACTAGAACAGATTTTGGTACCAAAGGAGTGGGAGGGTGCTGCATTTGCAATTACCAAGCATGTTGAAATGGATTTTTAGAGGGATAAGGGGGGCTATTCTGGAAAAATTGAAGAGCTTTATAGTTCTTAGAAAGTCTAGATTGCTTTGATTGGTGGCTTAGAGAAGGAAGTCAGGGTCCCAAAAGTTGGAAATAGGCAAGACAGTCCATATTGATGGCTTTTGCAACACACATCATCAGTATAGGATTGTCTGAAAGAATTATCCATTCACTTTCCTGAATAAAGCATTCTCTTCAAAACTTTCTTCATAGCCTCCATTATCTGTTTGTTTCTAAGACTATAGATAATAGGATTCAGGAAAGGAGGGACTATAGAATAGAACACAGAGGTGATCATGTCCTGAATTGTGCGTGAGGAGGAGATTGGCTTTATATACACAGCAACACCAGAGCTGAGAAAGACAGACACCACGAGGATGTGAGGGACACAGGTGGAGAAGGCTTTTCCCTGCTCTCCACTGGTTGGAAACTTGAGCACAGTAGAAAATATGTAAACATAAGACCTGATAATAAAGACAAAGCAGCCACCACCAATCACTGCTGTAGAGATAAAAATTGAAATTTCATTGCTGAAGGTGTCAGAGCAGGAGAGCTTCAGTAGAGAGGGGATATCACAAAAGAACTGATGGACCACATTGGACTGACAGAAGTGCAGCCGGAATGTGTTCCCAGTGTGGAACCCAGAGTAGGCCACACCACTGAGCACAGAGAATAGTGTCATCTGGACACAGACCCGACGGTTCATGATCATGGGGTAGTGGAGGGGCTGGCAGATGGCCACATAGCGGTCATGGGCCATGGAGGTGAGGAACAGCACCTCCACAAACCCACAAAAGAAAACCATGAAGATCTGAGTTGCACACCCAGCCCCTGAGATGGTCCTGTTGTCAGTGAGAAAGGTGACACAGGCCTTGGGGACAGTGACAGAAATGTAGCACATGTCTAAGACAGACAGATTCCTGAGGAAGAAGTACATGGGGGTGTGAAGATTCTTGTTGAAGGTCGTTATGGTGACAATGAGAAGGTTTCCCATCAGGGTTGCCAAGTACATCAGCAGGAAGAGCATGGCATGCAAGATTCTGTACTCCCACACATCAGAAAATCGTGTAAGCAGGAATCCATTCTCCATTGTAGAGTTGAACATCTTTAGGTAATTTGCCTTGAATATGGGCAAAGCACATAATCCTTAAACAATATGGAGAATCAACATGAGGAAGGAAATTAGCCCAAATACATTCATGAACACATATTTATACAAATTTATTCTTTGTAGTTCCCATGAACTATTAGGAAATAGCATAGTGATCCTAGTGATGCCTTGTGGTCCTTTAGTTTCCCTGCTTGCATGTCTTGTTTACAGTGTAAGGGTAGCAAATTAAATTTAATCCTTTAAAACCTGTGCCCATATTTGGTTAAATTTTAATCAAGAACCACCTATACATCATTGTAATTGTAGGTCAAAGTTTTCCTGTGAGAATATTTGAGTTGATAAATAGGAAAATTGATGGTATAGAGGGGCTCTTTGGCCATATTCTATAAATATCAACACATCATTGGATGATGACCAAACACAATCTGAATAAATGTAGGGGGCTACTACTGTATCAGAACCTTTAAAACTTTATGTATGGTGGAAATCTTTTATTTGCCCACTAGCAATAAAATTATTTTTATTTCTGTTTCTACTGTATGACTTGATATTGATTTCATTTGGAAATTCATCCTCAAAATCTCTCTGTCTGATGACCACCTCCTTATTGGCTACATATGTCTCCTCCTCATATGTACTGATTTTAAACTTTCTCTTAATGTTTGATTATTTAACCTTCCTCCTTATCTCTCTCTCTCTCTGCCTCTATTCATGCTCTCTTTCTCTCCCTCCTTACGTAAATTGCTTATTAGTTCTTTGCATTTTATTTTTTTTCTTTCTTAGCCTAAATACCATAAGCAACAGATTGGATAATATGCACAACTTTTTTAATCACCTAGAATGTCATGTGTAGTCTATACTACTCACATTGTGCAAACCTTCTCATTATAACTCTACAAATTGTGAAGTAACATAGGCAATATTAAAATGGAAAAAAAAACATATGAATGAAAAGTCCAAAGTCTTGTTATTTCAAATAAATATAAATGAAAGAGCAGCCATTCAAACACAGTTTTGTCTACTCAGAAAATCCATTTCCACATTTTCTATTTTTTCCACAAAATTCCTGATCCTACTGTGTTTGATTGTGTTCCACTTCAACAATCCCCGCTTCTTATAAAATCTGAGCACTTCCTTTTACAGGTCCATCCCAGGCTGCCAACTAGT
>NC_135346.1:60674504-60676022 GCF_023851605.1 Tamandua tetradactyla | reverse complement strand
GTGTTAGTTTTGCCATTTTGGGGGGACACTGCACCTTGGGGTTGCCTTCTTTGGAATGGACACAGAAGGTAGGTTGAAAATCAGGTAAAGAAATTTGCATGAGTTTTCAGCTGTTATATTTCAACAGATGCTCAAAATACCAATATTTTAGGGACAGCAACAGGCTCTGTAAAGGGTTAGATTACATAAAGCTGCATGAAACATGAGTGAAGATTTCAGTGATGAAATATCTTGGAGAGAGTCACTGTTCAAGGAAAGATGAGCCCTTCAATATTTTAAGATATCATAAGTATAATATATGTCCCCCCAATTGACAGTCCAGGTGAGAGATTAGTTATGATCATTGCCAAAATTGATAACTCCATGAGAAAGTGTTGCTGAGAAGCAAGATTCTTGTGGGTTTTTCTTGAAACCCAAATGTTTGAAATGTGAAATTCCTCTTCTTGAAGGGAATGTAGCACATGTGAATGCTAACATCCTGTAACCCATTGACCCTTGTTTTCTGCTGGAATTGGTGAGCCATACCTGCTTCTGGCTTCCCACAGAGTGAGAGGCACTTAGATCAGCCTTAGAGGTATGCAAATGGCAGGCAATAGGAAGGTTTCTCTCCTCCAACATCTCCATCTGTCTTTCTTCCTCAAACTCAAACTCCATGAATCTGCATTGGAGGAAGGTACAAATATTGTAAGAAATCTTAGTTCACTGGAGCTGAGATGAGAGATCAGCAAAAATTAAAAAAGTCAATGAACTTTCTTTTATGGATTATGGTTCTGGTTAAAACGTTTCTTAAGAAAGGCTTTCTCTCAGGTGAACAGCCACAATTCTGGGTAACTAGTGAGGTCATTCTATCATCCTTTCACCTACGGTACCACCCACTAAAACTTAAAAAGGATGTGAAGAAAATGAGCCATCCATGGTATGGTGGATTCTCAAGATGGATTCACAGCTTCAAGTATTTCCACTACACCTTCCTCTGCTAGGGCCTAGTGAGAAAAAACAATGTTTGTATAGATTGATGAATTCAATATGGCCAATGGACCCTACCTCAAACACTGCTGTCATAACCTAAATATGAAGAGCTAACATTCAAAAGCTTGTTCTGGATGCAGTGATCAGTGCCTAGATCTAGGAATCCTAGCCTGGGCCTTAGAGATTGGACAATAGACGTAGCAAGGACATGTGAGATTTGTGAAGAAAGTAGATGCAAGCATTGAGGAAAGGGTTTAGTTTTCACTTACAATGTACATGTTTCCTATTGGAATGATGAAATGTTTTGGTAATGGATGGTGTTAATGAGGTGGTTCATATCTGTTTGCCATGGCTTCTGTTTAGCCAAGGGATTAACGGGCAGACATGGAGGTAAGGGCTGAAAACCATGCACAGGATGTCTGAGGCCCTGGCTTTCACTAATGAAACTCTTCCAACTCTGCCTCCTTTGAATAATAGGAAATTATTTTGGTCATGATTTCCTAAGGAGTGGTGGACTCTTAAGATCTATTCAACTAGCCTCCAAATCCG
>NC_135346.1:60628973-60674004 GCF_023851605.1 Tamandua tetradactyla | reverse complement strand
TATCCACCAAGAGAGATATGGATCTGATGGTAGAGCAAGGCACTGACTGAAAAGACCCTAAAACTTGGAATTTAATCCAATTACAATCTGCAGGCATTATCCCCAAGCCTACCCTGAGACTTCAATGTCATGGTATCTGCAGACCATTATCAGAGAGGGTTTGAGCATGCTAAGAAATGGAGAAGAGGATACTGTCCACAGTAAACATGAATGGGGAAACTACTGCAGAGCAGAGTTGCACCTTCAGTATCCTGGGAATCTTGACAGAACCCTGTCCCCTGAATGTCTCCTCTAATGACCACCAAAATTGCTTGACAGCAACCTGTGTCATCATTCTCCATCACACCCCACCACCCAGCTCCTGCAAAATAATGAGGATCTTTGGACTCACTTTCCTGCCATCTCAGATTAGATCATCCTGTTAAAGTAGCTTGCGTGACCGTATTTCTGCATGGAAGTATGCAGTCCCTCCACTAGGGTCATGGTGGGCTTCCACTGGGCTAGAGATCAAAGCACTGGGCTAAAATCCTCCATGTCATTAATATTATACCTGAACTTCCTCCTTTCCCTGCCCAGACCTTACACACATTGCCTGCCACTATCATATATGCTCTGCCATCTGCGCTTCATGTCTTTCCAATGTTTACTCTTGGAATTTCAATACTTCTACCTCACATTATCCCTGTCAGAGATCAAATACAAATGCCAAATGTGAGGATTCATTTTGGGAAAGCTGTGCTCAAGGAAAAGATTTGTTTTAGACTCTGATTTATCCTGGAGCCTTCACTAACTTTTGGATGGAATGAGCCAGAAGTGTACATTAAAAGTAGGTTCCTGGGGCGGGCCGCGGTGGCTCAGCGGGCAAAGTGCTTGCCTGCTATGCCGGAGGACCTCGGTTCGATTCCCGGCCCCAGCCCATGTAACAAAAAACGGAGAAACAGAATACAATAAAAACAAGAAAATGTTTAAAAATGTTTCCCTTTCTTCCTTCCTTCACTCAAGTAGGTTCCTGGAGTCCCATTTTCAGAGTTCCAAGGGAGAGCAATTTAAGAATGTTCAAGATGATTCTGAGGTGGATGTCCTGCACTTTCAGAAATACAGACTCAGAGCCTCATGTGTGAAGAGCTGGATTACATGGTCCAAATCCAAGCTGATCAGAGCCATGTCAATGGAGAAAGTCCTTAGCTGGCTCAAGATCTAGAAGATTATGCAACCTCACTGCGTTTGAGAGTCTGCTCCAAGAGGGACCTCAGAGCAATTCAAGAATGTGGGGAATCATTAACACTGTTCAGAAATGGCTTTTATAGGGACTCGATTAAATTATTTCCTTGAGCAAGTTGTTCTTTCAGGAGTTCAAACATTGGGGAGCACATGTAAAAGGAAAGCACCATCTTGTAGAATTGGTATGTGCTGAGTGTGGTTGACACACAATTACTGTGTGCAGAACAGAGAGATTTGATCAATCGAGGGGGAAAAAGAGAAAATTCTGTATCCACTAATGCCTCAACCTTAAGTTAAAGAGCTTGTGACCCAGGACTCCTTGTTCTCAGTTTTTAGTATAGTATCTGTTTTTTGTGAGCTCCATTGTCTTTCTTCCTTATCCTCTCAAAATTTTCAAAATGAAAATGATAATAATACACTTACTAAAAATTACAAGACTAATAATAAGATAACCAGTAAATGTCTTATAATGAACCATACCATGTGTAGTCCATCAATCAAGGAATTAATATATTAACTGATGGAATAGTCTCAACTATACTGTGAAATAAATATAATGGTCCCCTGATGGATGAGGTTACTGTGTTGAGATATCCTCTCCAGGATTACAAACTGAGTGAGGAGGAGTCCATGCACTTAATGACTGTACATGTTCTACCACCTCCTCTAGCTAATTGGAAAACTTCAGAACAGTGAGAGTAGGGGCAACGATGAAGGTCTCTGCTGGGTCCTTGTACCCTTCAGCACTAGTGTCTTTGACTCAACCTGGACAACACATGCTCAAGTCTTGTGCTGGGAGGTAAAGTACAATGGGAGGAGTTGGACATTTATAATCAGAAATCTGAATTCAAACCATGGCTTCTCAATGTATCATGGGAAACCTGCTGATTTTTGTATCATGAAAATGAGCATTAGGATAATGAAAAAATTCTAAAGATTGGCTGTACACTTTAAGGGTGGGCTGAGGATCAGTCCAAATGTGGGAACTGAAAATATGTTATAAACTGGGTTTCCTATGTAAGGTATTAAGAATACATCTCTCTCAGTATTTCCCTTTTCTGACATGAACTTCCTTCAATTGTTCCCTAATAGTCTAATCTCAGTGATCCATCCCCTAGCCCTTTATATCAAAATACTCTGAACAATCAATATGCCCCTAAGTGGAATACACTCACATGGGAAAGTTTGGAAAAGCATCAGCATCAGGACTTAGGTGGAAGTGCATCTGGGCCAGGGACTTGCTTTGCTGTCAATGTTGGAAGTTGTGGTAAACACTCTAGTGACTGCAGGAGTCATCCTCTGAGGGTTTCATGTGGGTGGATGCAAGGTTTCCCTCCCTGGAGGGCCCCTGTGGCAGGGATGAAGTATTCCCTCTAGGAACAATGGAGGACCCCGTGATACCCGGTTATTAATGATGGTGATCTGTGGGTGGTGAGATAAGATGTCATTTGACTTTTAAATATTTTTCTCTGAGTTTTCCTTGCCAGTACAAGAGACTTATACTGCTTGGCAGCTGTGACTCTCTCTCCAGAACTTAGAATGGTGCCTAACAAAGCAGACAGCCATCACCACTAGTTAAACAAATGGCTGTGTTGCTTTTTAACCAAGGACAAGCCTGAATGTGTCTAAAAGCAATAAAAGGCCATTATGAGGGGAAGACATTATAAAATCAGCTGCAAGTGAAACAGTCAAGGTGTGTTTGTGATAGGGTGAAACTTACAGAATTTTGTTTATTAAAAAAGTGGGGGAATAAAAGCTATGGGGTCCAATCAGGGGAGAGACAGACACATAGAGCTCTGAGTCCAGAGTGCAGGTGTGTATAGTTCCCCCACTTCTCCAGCAGCCCTGTGCTGTGGGGGATGGGGCTTCATTTGTTGTCTCCTGAATTGCTTCTAGGATGTCCTCCTTTCTGAGTTAGTCCCAGGGAGAAGAGAAGGAGAGGCAGGGACTTATACTGCAGCAAGAGGACAGACCAGGCCTCTTGATAGTGGTTTTATCAGGCATAATTTTGAATTCAGGGGATATTTTGGCAATGTCTGAAGACATCTTTCATTGTCATCACTGGGTGGCGGCCTCTACTTGTGTCTAGTGGATAGAACACCCCACATGAACAGGAAAGATCCCACAGCACAGAATGATCTGGTCCATAATGAGAGGAGATCCATGGTTCATAAACTGCCTAGATCAAAGAAGGAAGGAGGTTTGTGCTGCCTACTTGTAGGGAGGGGTTTAATCAAGCTCTCAGAGACTAGGATGAAGCTCAGAAAGACACTGAAAGGTACAAGAAACTGTTGGCCCTCACAACCAGATCCCATGTTGCAATTTCTGAACTTTGACCATGTCATTGCTAGAGACTTCATCCCCCAAAACCCAGTCAGTCTGTGTGTCAATACTGATAACACTGATTACGTAGCATGCACCAACTCTGTGGTTGCCCATATCTTTGCAGTGTGGACATGAGAGCCATCAACATTACCTACAAGGTCATCGCATGAAATGCAGTGGGTGCTGGAGCAGGGACTGCTGCAGGACTGCTGCTGAGAATTGACTGAAATGGGTTGCAGTCCCAGAGTGGGTAGGCCTTAGCAAAGAGTGGGAGTGAGCATGTAAGCAGTGTGTGAGATGGAGCCTCACTGCAGATGCAGGACGCTTCTGGGAACTATCGTGGCCAATGGAAGCCCAAACGGTGACATGAGCCATTCTACGTCATGTTGTTGTGCACAAGATATAAGCATGACCTCAGAAGCCTCCCAGGCATGAAGGAGAATACTGTCAGATTCCCTTGCCTTCCCCCAGCCCAGGAAAGACTTTAGTCTTGGCACTTCTGTTTCCCATGGATTGATGGGGACATATTTCATTTTGCAAATGGTTTCTATTTGTGAATAACATCCCAGGAGAGCTGTTCCACATCAGTGTTAATGTGGCCTGCTGGAACCATGGTTGGTGCTCATGAGGCTGCACTGGAAAGGTCTCCTTGTATGAGGAGAAGCCTACTTTGTGTCTGGAGACTCATGTAGTTGTCAGACTGAGGGAGTAACCTTCAACTGATCGGGCTCTTCACTTTACAGGGGTTATACAGGAGTTACTGCTCAAAGTATTTGTGTAGGCAGGAGGCTTGAGCAGGTTCCTGGGGCTCAGTGCTGTGCCAGTTCTTAACATTTTAGTCCCTGATCATAGCACAGCCTGAGGAGGGGAATCAGGGAGATCAGCACAGAACTGTAAACTAGCAACTTATTAAATTCCCCCTTTTGAAAGCCATTCCAATTCTGGTATATTGCATCTGGCAGCTAGGAATCTAGAACAAATTTTGGTACTGAGAGTGGGATGCTGCTGCAGTTTGCAGATACCGAACATGTTGGAATGGACTTTTTAAATGGATAAGGGGAAGAATCTGGAGAAGTTGTGAGAAGTCTGATGGAGAAGCCCTAGAATGCTCTGAAGAGACTGTTGGTAGAAACATGGACTCTAAAGATACCTCAGAGCAGGCTCTACCCAGACATGAGGTGTGTGCCTTTGCAGACTGAAGGAATGTAATCCTTGTTTTAAAACAACAGATAACTTGGCAAATTGACTTGTGGCTTTGGCTGGAAGGCAGATTTTAAAAGCCATAAATTTGGATATTTAGCAGAAGAGACCTCCAAATTAAATGTGGAAAGTGCAGCTTGATTTCTCCTCACAGCTTGTAGTGAAATGCAACAGGAAAGAGATAAGTTGAGAATTGAAGTTTTGGGTACAAAGAAACCAGAAGTTGATATTCTTGTGAATTGTGGGTTCCCTGGAAGGGAGACCCCAGAGAATAGCGCCCACCATGAGGATGTGAACAAATGTGGAACCAGTCAGGCATTTCAGAGAAAGCCAGGATGAGACATGGAGTTATCCAGGAAGGTCTTGTGGAAATTCCTTGTCTGATGGGCATGATCCAAGGCTACTGTAGAGAAAACCAACAAGAGTGCTGTGGGACCCTGTATAAACAGAGCTGCTGCCAGTCTGAACTGGGGGCTCAGAGAATGGACACATTGGAAGAGAAATAACTTCAGAGGCAAAACCATGGAGGAGGGTCTGAAGTCAAGAAGCCTCAGGCCAGGAGGGTGGATCCACCCAAGCACGTGGAGATGGTGAGTTTGCTTCAATGGCAGAGGATGGGCCTTCCACCTCATTGCAGTGGAAGAGTCCTGCTGCTCAAGCCTTGTAGAGGGTGAAGCACATTTCTTAGGGTTGGGAGAGAGCCTGGCTGCCACAAAATGGAGGGGTTGAGCATGTGCCCAGAAATGACAGAGAGCCCAGGTGCATCCCCAATCTCTGGAGAGGGTGGAGCTGAGAAAAAGCTGGGTCTTCCCAAAGTCCCCCGAGTTTACATTCGGAGAGAGGCAGGCCTCTGCCTAGGACTTTGGCAAGGGTGGGACAGCTGCTTCCTAAAGCCCTGAAGGTAAATGACTCTCAAGCTTTGAAATCTAATGGTCTTTACCCTGCAGGTTTTCGAAACTGTAGGGGTCCAGGGAACCCTGTTTTCCTTCCTTCCTATGGAAATGTGTATATGCATCCTATGAATTTTCCTCCTTTGTTTGTTGGCAGCAAATAAGTTGTTTTGAGTTTTTATAGGTCCAGAGCCAGAGGAGGACTTTGCCTGAGAACAGACCATGCCTATAACTAACTTTGATAGAAGTTTGTAGTGTTTCTAACTTTGTATTTCATTTGTATTCCTACTGAAATCGTGTAAGGATTTTTGATATTCTGCTGGAATGAATGTGTTTTGTATATTGAAAAAATATGTTCATTAGGGTCCAGAGAATGGAATGTGCTAGTTTGAAAGGATGTATCTACTCTAGAAAAGCCATGTTTAATCCTAATCCCTTTTTGTAAAGACAGCTGTTTCCTCTAATCCCTGCTTAGTATTGCATATTTGAGACTGTAATGAGATCATCTCTCTGGAGATGTGGTTCAATCAAAAGTGGTTAAACTGGATTAATTGGAGACATTCTCCACCCATTTGGGTGGGTCTTGATTAGTTTACTGGAACCCAATAAAAGAGGAAACATTTTGGAGAATGAGAACAATTCAGAGAGAGCAGAGAATGCTGCAGCAGCACAAAGCAGAGAGTCTACCAGCCAACAACCTTTCGAGACAAAGAAGGAAAATGCCTCCCAGGGAGCTTTATGAAACAGGAAGCCAGGAGAGAAAGCTAGCAGATGATGCCATGTTCACAATGTGCCCTTCTAGCTGAGAGAGAAGCTCTGAACTTCATCGACCTTCTTGAACCAAGGTATCTTTCTCTGGATGACTTTGATTGGACTTTTCTATAGATTTGTTTTAATTGGGACATTTTCTCAGCCTTAGAACTGTAAACTAGCAACTTATTAAATTTCCCTTTTTAAAAACCATTCCATTTCAGGTGTATTGCATTCTAGCAGCTAGCAAACCAGAAAAGCAGGTCAAACTGATCTTTGCTCTACCGGTAAGTTTAATGTAAGTACTACATTAGTGTAATAAATTGCAAATATTAGCTTTTTATTACTATTTGTTTTAAGTCATGGTGTATGATATTTTCCCCTCAACTTCCCTCTAGACCTACCTGGAAATATCCCTCATTAAATTTCTTAATTTATTTGTCACCTATGTATTTCAGGTGTTAGTTCTTCCTTGCTAGACTTGTGCAGCAGGTTCCTGTCTTATTTTTATCCAGAAGGTATTATACAGAATACGGATAATATAATACTCCAAAGAACTTCTCTATAGTTTCAGTATTCATACAATGTCAGATAGTGTCTATACTCTTTAGTCTGCATGACAGGATATTCTAGAACCGTGAGTTACATTTCTCAGCTCTTGTCTTAACCCACCTTGCCACCTTGAGATCCAACAAACTTAGTCTAAAAATGACTGTTGTAACCAAATACGACATGCCTTATTCATCTCCTCACTTTGGCTCACAGTTGTTTTTTTGTCTTTCTGAGGGTGCTTTGCCCTACCTACAAGTATCAACATGCTTTATTTCTTCCAAACATCCAACCAAAATGCCACTTTCTCCATCTTGAAAAATGCTTCCATGAATGCTATTCTTATATGGGCAGCATTATATACAACATAAATTCCATTCTGCTTTTAAAAACAATTTGCATAGAGAATCCTGGAATGACTTTGGAAATAGAGTAGCTTTCTATTAAAAATGGGTGATGCATGTATCTTTGTGCATGTCTCTTGAAAGTAAAATAAATGTGTTTACCTATAGCGGGGGTTCTAGAATTGAAAGGAGATTTTGTTTTTATTGTATTATTCCTTTAACCCCTTGAAAGTGTTTACCATGTATTGTGTTCATTTTTCATTTATGCTAACTTATGAAGGTTCTCCAATCCCAAAATAATAATAATTATAATCATAATTATTTAAAAATATTATAATACTAGTAAATAATCCTTATTATGGATGAATATTTTGATAAATTTAAATATAAAGACAGATATTAGATGATCAATCTTTAATCAAACACCGAGACATTTTCAATGATCTCTAATACCTTTTCTATATTCACTAGAAGTCCTTTCCCCCAAAACTGGTGTCAAATTGCACATAGACATACTTATTTGAATAGTACATAATATAGGTATTTAAATAATGCATTTTTAATAACAAGGAGTTTCATGCCATCTATTTTTCATCCTTTTGATTGCTTCCATTTTAATATTTTGAATAATGCTTCAATTTTTATACCTTTAATTAAATTTTGGTTGTATGCTGTATTGTCCTTTTAAACTATATTTATGTTATATTTATGTTAGCAGACAACAACTTTGCTTTGCTTTTTGGGTACTGTTTTAGTTGGTTTTCTATTTCCTGGAATATCTGTCTGACATTAGGCCACTGAATGAAGACATCTGTAAAGATTTCAGCATATCTTCTCAAACAGGTAAAGTTCCAAATGGCCCTGTGACTTCTGAGGTAAGAGATTGAGGAAGTTTGACTGAGGAAGCCAATGGGGAAGAAGACCTTCATTTGGAAGATAAGGAGATTTTGGACCTTTAAGTAACTCACCCATCCCATTCACCTGCCACCTTCCCCAGTCTTCCAACACTCCTGAGCTCTACCTGTGGGAGAACAGAATATCTTGGTACCATCCTGGATCATCCCCATTTCCTCAACTTATATTGTGCACCTGGTTTTTCTTTTTACCTTTCTTGCTACCATCCAAATCCAAATGAGAAATAAACAGCTTTTCTGATCTTGATGTTACTTTAAAATTCACTGTCATATGCTTAGCACATAGAACCTCATACTGTCACTATATGTTCAAAAACAATTTTGTTGGATGAATGAATTAATGAATATTTCACAATACCATGACAGATGGTGAACATCTAATATTGGCCACCTACGTAGAAGAGGATCATCTGAATTTTCAGCCTCTATTCCTGAAAACATGCCCTTACATACATATCTCCACTTTTCTACAACTTCAAATTCATTGTTCCCTTACCCATCATTTTCATTTATGTACGTGTGGTTATGGTCAGGGATACATGGCTTTCAACCACTTAGATATTTTTGCCTTTATTAAAACTTTTATTAAAGAGAATTGAATTTCTGATCTGAACTCTTTGCACTCAGTCATTCATAGGTGTTCTTGAAGAACAAGAGATAGATTCTGCCTGCTGCAGAATAAAGCCTGATAACAGAAACAAATCATTGCACTAACACTCATTTAAATGTAGTTGTAATAACACTTAAAAGTATAATGCACAATGAGACTATGGAACAAGGCATTCATCTCTCACATGGGGAGTCAGGGAAGATCAGGCTGGGATTTCTGAAGATCACTTTGGCTGTGAAAGGAAGAATGGAGTGGGGGTGGTGAGATTCAAGTAGGAAGCCCTTGACAAAGCAAGAGATGATAATCGACTGGGCTAGGTGGGGGCAGGAGGAAAGTGAGATAGATGGATGAAAGTTTGTATTTTGTATATAAAATATATCGGAGATGGTAACTAGATATGAGGAGAAAAGTTTGGGAGAGAATGGAGGGTGATTTCTAGATTTCTGGTATGAGCCAGGAGGGTGATATATATATATGTTCAGCTCAGAGGAAAACTGGGGGTGGTAAAGCTGAGAGTCACCAGCCTAGAGAATCTGAAGCCCACAGGCATGTGAGATGATGGAGAGACAAATGTGAACTGAGAAGAGAATGAGCCTAGTGTCCCTGACACTTAAAGGTGAAATAGAGAAAGAGGAAGCCATGGGGTGACTGAGAAGAAAGTACCAAAGAGGTAAAAAATGGCCAAGGACACTGCAGAAGACTTTTATTTTTAAAGTAATGCCATGATTTTGAGTATCTCATTGGGTAGGAATTCCTGTGTAATAGATAATATCTGCAAAAACTGAGAGATCTAACTTGTAGATTAACAGCACTTGGTATTTCCTGTGCCATTTTTACAATCTGAAAAACTTAATTTCTCCACCATTTGACAATATTATAAGAAAGTATTAAATAACAATGTGTGTTCTTAGATGATACAGAGTTACTTTCAACCAGAAGTGTAGTTCCATGTATATGGCGTTTTCACAGATAAAGGGTTTTTTTTCTTGCTTGAAAATATTGTTAAGATTTATATATGACAGTTCGGTATAATGTGGCTCCAATCATACAGGAGCTCACTGGGAGTGAACACTGCCATCAGTACTGGTTTGGAACTGTCTTTTTTTTTCTTGCTTTTTTTGCTGGAATCATGTACAAAGAGAACCTACTCTAAGAAAGCCAATTAATTGTTATTAACATATTAGATAGTCAAACTTAGAAGAGTTCAAGTCCCTTAAAAAGTTTTGTTTAGCAAACTAGAACAGATTTTGGTATCAAAGAATTGGGAGGCTGCTACATTTGCAATTACCAAGCATGTTGGAATGGCTTGTTAGATGGATAAGGGGGGCTATTCTAGAAAAATTCTGAGGCGCTTTATAGTTCTTAGAAAGCCTAGATTGCTTTGATTGGAGGCTTAGAGAAGGAAGACAGGGTTCCAAAAGTTGGAAATAGTCAAGACAGTCCATATTGATGGCTTTCCCAACACACATCATCAGTATAGGATTGTCTGAAAGAATTATCCATTCACTCTCCTGAATAAAGCATTCTCTTCAAAACTTTCTTCATAGCCCCCATTATCTGTTTGTTTCTAAGACTATAGATAATAGGATTCAGGAAAGGAGGGACTATAGAATAGAACACAGAGGTGATCATGTCCTGAATTGTGCGTGAGGAGGAGATCGGCTTTATATACACAGCAGCACCAGAGTTGAGAAAAACAGACACCACGAGGATGTGAGGGACACAGGTGGAGAAGGCTTTTCCCTGCTCTCCACTGGTTGGAAACTTGAGCACAGTAGAAAATATGTAAACATAAGACCTGATAATAAAGACAAAGCAGCCACCGTCAATCACCACTGCAGAGATAAAAACTGAAATTTCATTGTTGAAGGTGTCAGAGCAGGAGAGCTTCAGTAGCGAGGGGACATCACAAAAGAACTGATTGACCACATGGGACTGACAGAAGTGCAGCCGGAATGTGTTGCCAGTGTGGAATCCTGCAAAGACCACACCACTGAGCACAGAGAACAGTGTCATCTGGACACAGACCCGAGGGTTCATGATCATGGGGTAGTGGAGGGGCTGGCAGATGGCCACATAGCGGTCATGGGCCATGGAGGTGAGCAACATCACTTCCACAAATGCACAAAAGAGGACCATGAAGATCTGAGTTGCACACCCAGCCCCTGAGATGGTCCTGTTGTCAGTGAGAAAGGTGACACAGGCCTTGGGGACAGTGACAGAAATGTAGCACATGTCTAAGACAGACAGATTCCTGAGGAAGAAGTACATGGGGGTGTGAAGATTCTTGTTGAAGGTTGTCACAGTGACAATGAGAAGGTTCCCCATCAGGGTTGCCAAGTACATCAGCAGGAAGAGCATGGCATGCAAGATTCTGTACTGCCACACATCAGAAAATCGTGTAAGCAGGAATTCATTCTCCATTGTAGAGTTCAGCATCTTTAGGTAATTTGCCTTGGATATGCACAAAGCACATAATCCTTAAACAATATGGAGAATCAACATGAGGAAGGGAATTAGCCCAAATATGCTCATGAACATATATTTATACAAGTTTATTCTTTGTAGTTCCCATGAACTATTAGGAAATAGCATAGTGATCCTAGTGATGCCTTGTGGTCCTTTAGTTTCCCGGCTTGCATGTCTTGTTTACAGTGTATGGGTAGCAAATGAAATTCAATCCTTTAAAACCTGTACACATATTTGGTTAAATTTTCATCAAGAACCACTTATACATCATTGTAATTGTAGGTCAAAGTTTGCCTGTAAGAATATTTGAGTTGATAAATAGGCAAATTGATGGTACAGATGGGCTCTTTGGCCATATTCTATAAATATCAACACATCATTAGATGATGACCAAATGCAATCTGAATAAATGTAGGGGGCTACTATTGTATCAGAACCTTTAAAACCTTATGTAGGGTGGAAATCTTTTATTTGGCCACTAGTAATAAAATTATTTTTATTCCTAATACTATGGTATGACTTGATATTGATTTCATTTGGAAATTCACCCTCAAAATTTCTCCCTCTGACCACCACCCTCTTATTGGTTATATATGTCTCCTCCTTGTATGCACTGATTTTACACTTTATCTTAATGTTTGATTATTTAACCTTCCTCCTTAAATCTCTCTCTCTCTGCCTCTATCTCATGCTCTCTTTCCCTCTCTCCTTACCTAAATTGTTTATTAGTTCCTTGCATTTTACTTTTTTTCTTTCTTAGCCTAAATACCATAAGCAACAGATTGGATAGTATACACAAATTTTTATTCATTTAGAATGTCATGTGTAGTTTATACTACTCACATTGTACAAACCTTCTCATTGTAACTCTACAAATTGTGAAGTAACATAGGCAATATTAAAATGAAAAAAAAGTATCGATGAAAAGTCCAAAGACTTGTTATTCCAAATAAATGTAAATGGAAGAGCACTCATTCAAAGTCAGTTTTGTCTACTCAGAAAATCCATGTCCACATTTTGTATTTTTTCCACAAGAATTCCTGATCCTACTGTGTTTGATTGTGTCCCACTTCAACAATCCCCGCTTCTTATAAAATCTGAGCACTTCCTTTTACAGGTCCATCCCAGGCTGCCAACTAGTGCTGGACCTACGAGACCATGATTTCCGGATTGTTAAATGATGGCTATCGAGAACTGAGAAATCACTCCATTGACTTCCTACTTAGTGCACTGAGAGCTAAGTGCACCATGAGAAATGCTCAAATCATTCTCCATACCACTCATTTCTATATTTCTTGTTGTTTTCCAACACTGTGCTATAATTTCAAATCAGGATAATTAGTTTTAATCTGTTCTTTACTCATGTGTAGAGTAAAATATCTGAGTTGTCCCAGTTTTTCTCCATGTCAATATCATTTCATTATCACTTAAAAAATCTCTGTGACTTTTCTAATAAAGGAGAGTTACAGCTTGAACAGAGAAATATTGGGAACCTGTTTTGGGTCAATTCTGGGCACAAAATCAATTTTTTGTCTTTAAAAATAATAAAGTAACCTGAAATAAATTTATTTATATACTAACAGTATGAGAAATGTAATCTGAAATAATCTTATTTTGTATACTAACAACATGAGAAATCATCATAATAGATATTTCCCTAATAACTTAAGTCTTTCAATATGAAGCTATTCTTATGTTTTCTCACGTAGGTTTTCTTCCTTACTTGCCGAGGTAGTGAATGGAACCATCCATTTGTTCCACTCACCATTATAATCTCCACTCTCTCTCCTCTTCACTGGTGCTGTTATATCTCATTAAGTTATTTCTTTTCCATATGGTTTTTGAATTTTCATAAATGCCTAGGTTTCTTTAGGCATTTTGAAACTCTGGTCCATTTATTTATTATTTTTTTTATTTATTTGGTACTTCTTTTCATTAGCCTTTCACAAGCAATGTTATAGCCATGTCAGTTTTTTATTAGAAACATAACAATCTTGCTCCTTCCAGCATCTAAGCATCTAATTCCAAGAACATTTGCATCACAGAGTCTGTTGGTTGATATGTCACTCTTCAGCTCACAGAGACTCCTTGACCTTGGAGTACACTACAAGGATTTCCACTCCTGGGGCCTCACCTCTGACTGCCTGTTTTCCCCTTCTTGTTGTCTTAGCCATTTACTTCATTAAATGATTTTTGGGCTTCAAGGTATCAGTACGCAATAGCCAGTTCCTATTGCATCATGACATTCCACACGTCTTCATCTGAAATAGGTTTCCTCCCTCTATTCTGCCCCCTCCTCCTTCTATTTGTCTTCTTTACTGTGCTGCCGTCATCTCATCTTCCACCACTCTATCCCTGTCCTGGCCCATTCTTCTGGAGCTTCACTTTTCTTTCTCCCTTACGTCCTAGCCAGATTGCAGTTAGTAGCTCTTATAATTCTGGCAAACAAGTAACAAACATCTCACATTATCGTTTTAAAATAAAATTGCCCTTAATGATCTCAGTTGTTATGCTACCTTTCTGATTGCTGGTAAGACTTCATCAGCAACAGCATTTAAAAAAAAATCATCATGTACTTAGTTGAACTTGAATGCATCTTAGATCTCCATCATTTTATTATAAAATACTTTTAGTTCAGTCAAAGTATTGTTGAACTGAGACCAACTTAGATACTACATGGTGTAAATGAAATCCCTAGCAAGAAGATCTCCAAGTTATAGATCCAATAATACTCATCAATTAACTTAAAATTATTAAAATATTTCAAAAAAGTGCTTTGAAAATATTATAAAAAATACTTAAAATACATTATTTTGGGGGTAGGTGGTTATACTTCTGCTTTTCATTTCTTTTCCATCTTTACTAATTGAACTTTCTAACTATAATCATTTAGTACATCAATATCTATTCCAACATTTTGGGATTAAGAAATACCTAAGAATGTTAACCTTACCTGAAGAAAATGAAAAATTGATGAATTCATTGACTGTTTAATTCATGCATTCAATAATTTCCCACAATTAATCTTCTCAGTCCTAGAAAAGGAGAATAATGACAGCTAATATCTTTCCTTGCAACATATTACAAGTAGATATTTTTGTGGAAATGTCATTTATTTAATAAAATTATGACATTTTCATTGATGAAATGAGTCATATTGTGTGTATAAAATATTGTTATGCTTTCCAATAAGACCTGGACATATTTTAGAACTTGAATAAGCTGAGACTGATAAGCTGATGACACCATACGTATAGGCACTGTTGGTGAGATATCAGTATTTAATTGATGTTGGGATAAGCTGTGAAGATTTAATATGTTTTTATGACCCATACAAGAAGAATTGGAGGTCCCTAGACAAAACCCTTAATGAATGTTAAGCACAGCACATATTACACCAGAGCTGTTTAAACTATTTTGCACGATGTCTTGAATTTGTGAAGTATACATTTCCAGTCCTGCTTAACCTTGTATATCAACTTCTCGACCATAAGAGAATGTTTACCAGGCTCCTTCATTCCACATTTTTATTTTCTTGTTACTTTTCTCTTGTGACCAGCATCCTAACTTATGACATAGGGAACCTTGCCTAATTCAGAAGTCAGTGCAGGTGTCACTTTCAGACTGACCTCCTGCTCATAAGATAAAAATTGTCCCCTCTTTTGCTTTTTACAGTGTTCTTTATTTTAGGACCATTTCAAGCATTCCATTTATGTTGCTGCTATTTTAAGCTAATCTATTAACAGAGGTTTTATTGATAACATTGTAATACCAGCTTGATTAAAAATGGCTATTTCAATATTTATGAATAGCTTTAACCTACTAAAGCCAGTTTCATACTGCAGGTTGAGATCTTAAAAAAATTACTTAAATGTTTTCTTTGCAAACTACATATCAGACTGTCACATATTATATAAAGACAACAATCTTTCAAAATTTGAACATAGGGTAAAAATATTTCATGCTTACCAATCAATTTTAGTTTTCTATCTTGAATTTCCATGTGACAGTATAATCCATTTAAAACTCTGTGTCTTTCAGGGGAAGGTATGTTATATACCCAATCACTGCCATTTACTTTTTTATAGCTCCAAGATGAACCCCTCAATAGTTTTTTTGAATTGCTATTATTTAAATGTTAACAGAAACCTGATTGGAGTTAAAAACATAACAATTTGTACAAAAATGATTTATACAATGCCAGAATTCCTTCAAAGCAACTAATTTCATTCTCTTGTTTTGCATAAAATATGCATCAGTGTCAAATGTTCCATCAAGTCCTAAATCAGTCTCTATAAGGAAAGATGGTTCAATAGAGTCAAAAAGGAAACAAATAATGAACAACAGATGAGAGGTTTTCTGGTTCCTGTAAAGCAGGAACAGAACCTTTCATAAAACACTCCTGCAGCACTGGGGTGAGCTGCAATTATGTGCCACCCAGTAACGCATCACCTATGAAGCTTGGTCCTGACCTGTGAGAGAACAAAAAGCATCTTCTGGTAGCTAAATTAGATATCTGAGAAAGTATAAACTTTTAAGCCACAATCGTATGCAAATACTGAAACCTTATAGAAGGAGTTCAAAGAATCCTCAGTCATAAAACAGTTCCCAAGTCATAGATCATAAACAATCTCAAAACCATCTACAGATTCTTAACCTTCTCTTCAAGGCCAGCTCAGGGCACACATGCACACCTCCTTCAGCCACAAGCCTTCAGGCTCCACACATCTTCGTGAAGATCTGTCATGTCTGTAATTATGAGGTTAAGGCAGAAAAAGAATGAGTTGTACCGTTTCTTTGAGACCTTGGTTTATTGTAGTCTGCGTTCATTTCGTCCAGGGATTAGTGGACCCTCATTTACAGGCTGACTGCCAGACCCCCAAAATGATCGTGTACAGACATGTGGCTCCAAAGCTTAAAGTACTTATGATTGTGTATCTAAAAAGGTGCCATCTATTTTCAGAAAAGACCTCATTCCTCCAGAAGGAAAGAACAACTGAAAATTCTACTTTTATCAAAGGAGTTTTCCACCAGAATGAGGGGTTTAAAGAAGATTTCACTCCAAATCAAGGACTTCCCCTCAAATTTGGATTTCATTCAACAAACATAAGGATCTTCAAAGGAAGATTTCATAGACATCAAGAACCAGCTTTAGACTGTAATGTTTCTATACACAGAAACAGCAGCCTGGGGCCTTGTTTGCATTCTCTTCCAGAGCTGCCTCTTCCAAAATAGAGCAAGCACAGTCCTGCTTGCTTGAGCCAATCAATTTGTTTTTTCTTAAGTACAGTTTTAAGGGAAATATAACAATTTATTGGGGTTCTGATAACATTTTCCTAATAGAACAGAACCAACATATGTCTGTTTTCATATATACTTATGGATATTATCCCTGAAAGTATTAAAAAATCCAAAGGACTTTGCAAAACACCATGATTTTACAGGATTTATAGTACCTGGTCTACTTTATGAGGCGGCAGTAAAGGGGCCCAGTTTATTGTCCAATTTTCTCCAGGAAGCCCTGTGAGCATTACTATTATAAAATCATTAAATTCTTGTGTCAGTAGAATTGTAAATGAAAACATCTGTTTAAAGTTACCAGCAAAAGGAATAATGAAGGTTACTTCCTCAACTCTGCCATCATCCCATCTCCCTGTGAAGACAAGACATCCAGGTCTGAAACGCATCAGCCCGGCCACTCGGGAGGTGAGGACCAGAAGAAATAATTTCAGAAGTCCCTTCCCAGCCATCAGCAACTCTACAAAGCAGGATGTGGGGAAAGCAGCAGACCACTTGGTGATGCTTTAGTTAAAGGGACCATGGTCATAAGGGTGAGGGGTCCCAGTGAGGTTCTACTGACAGGAGGAGAAGCAGCTGCGATGCCCCACAGAGCATGCGTGGATACAACAGTTCTATGGCAAAGCAGACACAGTGAGGAGTTAAAGAAGAAATTAATATAAAGGAAACAAATTTAATTTCTCAAAATCAAATCAAACCTCTTAAAACTGAAAAGCAAATAATCCTTAGGTATACTGGGATGGGGGTGGGGGACTGAAGTTTTTGATGTGTTGCATTTAGCTGAGTTATAAAGAAGAATCCTGTTTGTGAAAACAGCGTCAATATTGAGGCTATGTAGTTAGGGAGAATAAGTGAAGCGCGAGGCTGGGGGAAGAGGCCTCTGGAAAGAGAGGAGGATGGAGAGGGGACCAAATGTGAAACATGCCTCTTTTATTCCAGAAACAGTAAGTGGTACTTTAATTTCCCTCAAAGAGCAGGCTCATACTCAATTCCGGCTTCAAAGAAACTGCATCCCATCCACTCTTCTCTTTTCTAACTGCAATTCTTCAAGAACTGCTGAATGTCCTCTCTCTTAACAACAGTTTCTTCATCAGCAAATCTCTTGAGAGGACAGAGCAGGGATGCTTCTGTCCCTCCACATCTGTTTTGCTGGAATCACCTCTATCAGTGCAATTATCCACTCACTCTGCACTTCCATTAACAGTTTTCAATCTGCTAAAAATGCTGGGACTGAGATTTTTTTTAATAAATGAATATAAAGTAGACATTGGTCTCATTGTGGGAGCACCCTTTCGATTTAAATTTTCCATTCTAATTCCATTTGAAGTTTCTCTCAAAACACAGGGAGCAAGGACTTGTGCTGTTTCCTGAGGATGTCTCCATGTCAAATGACCCATCTCAGGAGTGGAACTGGCTCTTGAACAGAAACATCCACTATCCATGGTGGAGCCTCGTTCTGTCCTGTGTGCTATCTCCTATGCAGCCATGAGGTTTGCTCAGACAAGGGTCACTGTTTGATAGTGAAAGGGAAACACGCATTTTTAAAGTCCTAACTTTGATTCAGTTCCTACCTGGATCCCAATTGTACGTCCCGGTGACATCAGCTTTTATTGAAAGTTGTTAGAGCAGTTTCCAAGGCCGACATTCAGTTGCAAAAGGCAAAGATCCCTCAGAAGAGGCACTGAGCACTTTTTGAAGTGGTGCTGATTGTGCTTTCAGCTGTGCCTTTAGCTAATATCCTTTAAGTTATGAAGGTGCTGTTAGAAGGCATGGTGTGGAGGAATTAACAACTGTGGAGCTGACCACTTGGGAGAAGGGGACACTCTGCAGGCCCATGACTCCTTGACTCTCAGGTGACTGAACCTGGCTTCTGCACTCCACACCCAGACAGAAGGAATGGAGCTGCTGGCCAGATGTCCACCCACACACTGAACTTGGCTGAAAGCAGTGGACTCATGATATCCTTGAAATACTAAAGAGTCAGTGGGAACAATGGTTAAAGTAGTAAATAAAGTTAAGTGAGCTGTTACCAGAAGACTATGAGCTATCTAGTCTAGACTTGCAGTCGATGAACCTGTAGAATATTTCCAGAGCCAAAAAGATTGCTTATTGATGACACTTATCCAATGGGCAAATGATAGTCTTTAGCTGTGATTAAAATACATGAATTATAGAACTTTATACAGTAAAATTTCAAAACTTTTGGAGGGAATATGTGTTTCTCTCTTTTTTATTTTTTGGTAACATACATTTTAAATGTACATTACTTTTCAAAAGCACAGTGGGTAAATCCCACTCCTTTCATTAATGCTTAAAATTAAACATAAACAAATATTTATTAAACCATAAATACTAATTAAGATATTTTACTGGTATTTCTAATTCAAGCAGAAGTAGATTTATTTTTCCATTTTTCAATTTCCAATTGGTTATAATTTGCAGTCTATGTTCTTACTGTATGATTCCACATTTCATACTAAAAATATTATTGTCATAATTAAATATGTTCATCTATATTCCACATCAGAGAAGCTGAAGAAACATCTCAATCTCCTTTATAAGTGTTGGGAAAATCATCAGGGTGCCAGGTCCCTGAAAACAAGGTTTTCCATCATGCCCTCAGGGTTTCCCACCCATGAATGGAGTAATTTTCACTAGTGAGGCCAAACTGACAGAATTTGTTTAATAGAAAAAACTGCCCTTCTGAAACTGTTCAAATTCTGTACATAAATGAATTGTATGTTATCATCAGATCCTTGGTCTTCTAGTTCAGGAATCCCTTAGAAATTTGCTTCCTGTTTCTGCTAATGCTACAACACCAATAGTTTTGAATCTTTCATAGATAAACTAAGAGGAGTTGAGACAGGGCTTTACCCCGTGGAAGTACTCACAACAAAATCACTCTTTTGTTTTATCTCCCCTCCTTTTACTTGAAAACTTTATCCTATCAAAACGGTGTTTTGAAAAACAAAACAAAAACAAGCAGTGAGCATTGTAGGATACAAGTGAAGATGATTCACGAACAAAGGTAAAGAGGAAAAGAAAATTATTATCAACAAAAACTCACAAGTTAATATCGTGTTTAACATGCTGGAGAGGCAAGCCAGGATTTCTGGTAAGGGTCCAGAGTTGTTGCAGGTGCAGGATGAGTGGGCATCTTCAATGGCAATGGCAGAGACCTTGACAGGAGACATTTTGTTTTATAATAAGGACATCTGTGTTCAGTTTTATTTTAAAATGTGGGGATATAATGGTATTATAGAAAGCCTCTGGGGACACAGCCCTTTGTATCAAGAACAGCCAGTGCCCAGGGGCAATTTCAAGGATATAATTGTCTCTAGATGGTGAGGAAATAGGGCCCAAATGACAACTCCACATGAACATGACTTTCGTATATGAAAAAATACTAATATTTGAACCTGTGAATTTCTTGTGGATTCCTGAAGCAGAGAAGAGGCTGCCAGCCAGCCTCTACCAAATCCCTGGAAACAGGGTTGTCCCACTCATCCTCAGGGTTGCCCTTTGAGGAATGGAGTGATTTTTCACTAGTGAAGCCAAACTCAAAGGATTTGTTTCACAAAATAACCCTTTTGAAATGAACAAAAATAAAGGGATTTAATGCTATTTACCAACATGGTGCCAAAGCCCAGCACATCACAAAAGCATTTAGGCTAGTAGCTGTTACTTAGCACATATTAGAAAGTGTGACAATAGCTATTGTATTCTTCACAAAGATGATATGCATTGATCAGGCAGACCCTATCAGGAAAGCAAAAGACTTTCCATGTTTCCTAGAGGTACTATTTAATATTTCTTTCATTGATTTCTACTTTATTTCAACTATGCTCAGAAAACACAATCATTATGAATTTCATCTAGTGAAATATTGTTGATTTTTGCCTGAGTACATATTCTATTTTGAGACATGCTCAAAAGGCTCTGAATTAGGGAAGGAGTGGGGAAATTGTCAAAATCCAGAGTAAGGTAACTTACCAGTTCAGTGATGCCATTCTCCAAAGACTTTCTCCATCTCATTTCTTGGGGAAAGAAATCCTCTACTTACTGTAATAGAGGATTCTAATCAAGAATATCTTAGTTTAACAAACTGTAATAAAAATTATAACTATGCATATGCCAGTTACCATAAGGTAAGTAGCTCTGATGGCTAATTACAACCTCTCATTTAATAGTTTCCTGGCACTAGAAATTCCTACAAATTTCAGGATTTTCCTCAAAAAAAACACATATTGAAGAGAAAGCAAAATTTTTAGATGTACTTGAAAAATGTCTATTCTGTATCATGGAAGTGCTAATTTATATATGTGCTTATTATGACATGTTATTCAATCATGCTGTGCAAGTGCTTTACGCCTTTACTGATGTTTGTCCATTTTTAATAATGTAAATATGTTATATTTTCCTCTCCAATGATGATTTTCAAATTTTTAATGTTCTCTTCTGTGCTCTGCTACATTATGCAGTATTTGCTTTGAAGATACATTTGTAGGTGCATATAAATCTGTGATTATGTCTTCCTATTAATTAATTTCCTTATCATTATGTAAAATCCCTCATAAAATTAAACATACATCATGGTTCAGGTGTGTACCCATGATGGAGAGGCAAACCAGGGGAACAGGGTTTTAACAGACACACAGCCAAACCAGCTGTCTTATGGCTTGTATTAAACTGGATATTTTCCATTTGTACACATATTTATTTTAAATTCCTATCTCCATTTATTTAAAATACTATTTCATAACAATAGCATGTAATTAGGTCTTGAATTGTTTTTCAGTCCACTTCGACAATCTTTGTGTAATCGCATTCTTTAGTTTACTTGCATTGACTACAGAAAGTAATTGGTTATATATTCAGTCTACAATCAGGCCTCTTGCTTGCTATTTGTGCCAACCTTTTATTATCCAAATTTTCTTCTATTGGATTGATAAAATATTTACATTTACATTTTACCCACAGAGCAGCTTTTTGGTCATCCAGTTGGTTTCCATGATTAATTCTTCCAGAAATATCAATTATTTTCACTTATGACATTGCTAGTATGATTACTTAACTAGGGATGTAAAGGACTTGTACACAGGAAACTACATAAGATTGCTAAAAGAAACCACAAGAGATCTAATAGGTGGAAAGACATTCCCTGCTCATGGATAGGAAGGCTAAATATAGTTAGGATGTCAATTCTCCCCCAAATTGATCTACAGATTCAACACCAAACTTCAGACAATCCACTTTGAAAATTTGGAAAAGCTAACTACCAAATTCATCAGGAAGGGAAAGAGACCCCCAAATAGTTAAAAGCATCTTAAAAAGAAGAACAAAGTGGGAGGATTAACATGCCCTGAATTTAAAGCCTATTATCAGAGAAGCACTATTTGCATTTTTATTTAGATTATATTTTATTGAATAGATAGCTTGGTAAGAATTGACACCTTTACAAGGTGGAGTTTTCCTCTCCATTAATTGGCTATACCAGACTAATTCCTGGTGTTGCATAATGTATTCCGGGTAATAACTTCAGTTTTCCATGAAAAAATCAGGTACAGCTTTCATTAAATTTTTTCTTACATTTATGATTGAGTTGTTGAGATGATTAATATTAGTTTTTCATTTACTATTTTTTCCTTCAATATAGAAACACAACTAAGATCATGGAGTGACGTGCAAACTTGCAGAGTATGGATGGATCTCCAAAGGCATTTCCCTACACAGAAGTAGTAGATAATGCAGAATAAACTGTCAAACTCATCTTTTTGGAACAATGAAACTACTAAAATGTTTACAATTGCTATGTGAGTGCTGAGTCAAGAAACAGTCCACCTGAACCTTGTGGGAGAATCTGTCATACTTTCATTAGCCTCTTATAACTCCCAACCCTGTACGGTGGCAGTCTTAAAGACGGAAGCTCAAATTCCCACTGTGGCTACTTGTTCCCAGAGGAAGCAGAGCAAACCTATTTACCAAGGAATAGTCTTTCACTCTTTTGACCTCTAGGCTAATCTGATAGACTGATGCAATGTGTTTGCCATTTTAGCATCTAATTAGGCATGCTCTCATGGAAGAGAAACAGCTATGTGGAGGGAATTCCTAAAAAAATATGGAAAAAACATATTTCCACCTGCTGCTGCCACCTCAGAAAAGAAATTAGAGTTGATGCAAACCACAAACACGTTGCAAAAGTGGGAGGAAAATACGGGGAGTCCAGAAAGACCAAAGTGAGTTTTAATTTTCTTCTTCAGGTTCTAGCTGGGTAAGTATGGAGCTAGGAGACCTTTTCAGAACTCTTCTCTTCCCAACTTTCCACTCAGTCAGAGGATGGTTCTTTCTACTGCACTTTCTTTGGGCTGAGCTGATCTATGAAATTTTGCTTTGGCTGCAGTATGGCCTTGCTGATAAGAGGTTCTGGACCATTCTGTGAGTTTGGTATTAGAACATAAAGCAGGCTGGCTATAATTTCAGAAGCGAGGTTTCTTGACAATGTCTCATTTCTTCTTGTGTCCTAAGAAGAATATATTTGGACCCTAGATAAATGTTTTCAATTGTAGTAGTCCCTTTCCACTAGGTCGTTTCTGGATTCTAACATCAGCACCAGTTCTATTGATGCCCTGTTTTACCTTTTCCTGGCTATTACCGGGGGTCTTCTAACAGGAGGTCACATAAGTTGTCTCTCTCTTGACATAATGCTTCCAAATTTTGTGGTGGGTATGTTTGTGGCTCAGTTACTTTGCCTTGTTACATTGTTCATGTTTATAGGTTGAGGCTGTGTGGCTACAGAGATAGTAGTTGAAAGTTTCTTGGTTGTCACAGAACTTGCCTCTTTGACTTGTACAGGTTTTCTAAATGAATTACACCTTAGACTGAACAATTTGGTCATGATATATTCCCAGCAGCACAAGTTTCTTGGTAACATTAGCAGCTTCTTGGTTCGATTCCTCTGTAGTATTTTGGGAATTTTACTATTTTTTTAAATGAAATATCTGGGTAAATGCCATACATGGATTTTGGGGATCATCTTTAATTGGAAACAACTGAAATCCTCAAAATTATATCCACTACTATTGTTGAACTGGTTGATTCACTAGAAGGCTTTAAAGGAATACATTTTTTCCATGCTTATATTATTTTTATTCTCTGTAGATCTATTGGCAGTTTCTTTATCAGTCACTTTTGTTCTAAGTTTCAGAACGTTTGTCTCTCTTGGACCTGTTGTGCAGTTGTCCTCATTCTCTGGTTTCTGTAAGTGGGTCACATCTGATCTTCCTCTTTGCATAGGAAATGGTTTTTCTTTCTAATAGAAATTCCTTTAAGTGTTTTTTTTTAAACTGTTAACTTTTTTTATTGCATAATCTAACATATATTCAAAGCAAAGGAACAAAAAAAAGCAATAGTTTTCAAAGCACTCTTCAACAAGTAGTTTTGTCATGGGCTACCATATGATCCTCACACATTTTTCCTTCTAGCTGCCCCAGAATATAGGAAGCTAGAGGGCTTAAAGATTTTTTCATTATCACAATCGCCTTGTTTTCCTTTTTTTTCTTTTATGAAAAATAGTATCTATACCAAGAGGCTATAAATTTCAAAGCACAGCACCACAATTAGTTGTAGAACATATTTCAGAGTTTGGCATGGGTTACTATTCCACAATTTTAGGTTTTTACTTCTAGCTATTTTAAAATTCTGGTGACTAAAAGAGATACACATTTAATGACTCAGCATTCATATTCATTTGTTAAATCTTAACTTCTCTGTATAACTCCACCATCACCTTTGATCTTTCCATCCCTCTCTTTAGGGGGGTTTGGACTATAGCAGTTCCAAATTTTTCATATTGGAAGAGTCCATCACTCTAATATGTGGTAGGGAGATGGAACTATCTCATGTTCTGGAGAGGATAATCTAGGTTTCAGGACTTATCTGGTCCAGGGATCCATCTGGAGGGTCTAGGTTTCTGGAAAGTTACCCTAGTACATGGAACCCTTGTGGAATATTATATATTATTCTAGGTGTTCTTTAGGATTGGCTGGAATGGTCCTGGTTGGGGGTTGGCAGGTTGTGATAGGTAGCAAGGTCTAACTGAAGCTTGTGTAAGAATAAACTCCAGAGTAGCCTTTCAACTCTATTCGAAATCTATCTCCCACTGATACTTTGTTAGTTATACCTCTTTTCCCCCTTTTGGTCAGGGTGGAATTGTTGATCTCATGGCGCCAGGTCTGGATTCCTCCCTGGGAATTATTTCCCATTTGGAGGGAGACTTTCGCCCCTGGATGTCATGTCCCATATAGGGGGGAGGGCCATGACTTCACTTGCGGAGTTGGGCTTAGAGAGACTGAGGCCCCATCTGAGCAACCAAAGAGGTCCTCCAGAAGTAACTCTAGGGCATGCCTATAGGTAGACTAAGCTTCTCTGCTACCTACATAAGCTTCACAAGGGTAAGCCTCATGATTGAGGACATGACTTGTTGATTTGGGTGTTCCTAAAGTTTGATACAGTATCAGGGGATTTCCTGATGGTGAGGTTTAATAGGTCCATATTCTCTCTCCCATCCCTCAGGGGACTTTGCCAATATTTCTTTATTATCTACTTAAATACTCTAGGATGTATCCAGGCATTACAATAATCTATATAGGGTTAAAGGACCTCTTTCTTATTCTGTGCTCCCTGTGTTTCAATTGTTCAAATGAGCTGTATAGATAGGGTGAATTAGAGTATGCACTATAGAAATCTTCAGTTTCAGACCAAATAAACCTTTCTTCCATTGGTTTCAAAGAGGATGTGTGGTTCTAAAGTAAAGACACTGTCTCCTTACCCCTATGTTCTGAATTACTTTAGCCCCCACCTGTTTGGCATCATTCTTATCTCTAAATATCAGGTTATATATACAAAACAGCCTCTCAAAATCCAGAAATAATCACCACCACTCTGGACTTAACGTATCTGCTCTAAAAGCTTACAATCTAGGCCCCTGTTTTCTTACACACATTTTCTAAAGGTAACCATACCATTCGTGTTCTTTTGTTTCTGGCTTATTTTGTCTCACCAAATGTCCAACATATTCATTCACTTCATTGCATGCCTCATGATTTTGTTCCTTATTGTATCAGCACAACCTTCGTTCATAAGAATACACCATCACTCACCAATCTACTCCATTAGTGCATCCTTCAGCCACCTGCATTCATTAGGCATCATGTATAGGGTCCAAGCCCAGAGTCCATCAAGATTCTCAATTTTAGATAATTTCATTGTTGCCAAGAGAAAGAAAACCAATACACACACCCTCACCAAATAGGAAATGTAAACCTCCTGTTAACTCTTGTCCCTCATCCTAAACAGCTCTCCTCATCCTAAACATCCCTCATCCTAAACGTCCCTCATCCTAAACGTCCCTCATCCTAAACGTCCCTCATCCTAAACATCCTAAACAGCTGTTTAGGGAGCTGTTTAGGAAGCTCCCTAAACAGAATAAAGTTATGAATAACACATGAAAATTTTCAGAATGAACACAACCAGAGTTACTGGTAGTATTACTTAAAAACTCATTTAGATTAGAAAATGTTCCAATCACTAGAAGTACTCAATAATCAGAGCCATTTTTGAGAAAGCAAAGGTAGTTATTTTTCTACTTCTAGCCCATGTCTATTCATTCACTCATTCATTCTGGATATGGACTGAGCAGAATCTCTGGATAACCGACTGTGGAGCCCTATGTGCTCTAAGTTCCCGTGAGATGGATGGATAGTAATCTTTTCATCTATTTACGAAAAACTACATTTTTCTGCAACTTTAGGTTTAAAGAAAAGTGCACAGAAATAGAGTTCCATATACAATCACTAACCCCATGGATTTTATCTTATTATTATCTTACAATTAATGAAACAATGTTGATACAATTTTGCATCTAAAGCCCATAGCTTATAGTAGAGTTCACACTTTTACTGTATAGTTTATAGGTTTTGATAAATGCAGAAAGTCACGTATCCAACAACACAAAATCCTACAATATAGGAGTTCCAGGAAGATGGTGGAATAGAATAGTTTGAATTCACCCCAGCTAGAGAAGGGACAAGAAGGCAACTGGGACAGTGACTCCAGGCTGTGACTGGGAGGGTACTTCTACACCACATAGGGAGGACCAGTTTGCAAAAGCTGAAGAACTGAGACACAGAGAACCAGAGATCATCTAGCTAGTGCAAACAGCCTAATGTGTCCCTTTCTAAACAGAGGCCCAGAGCCCTCTGGAGTGCATGGACTGGGAAACGGAAACTAGGTAGAAAGCTAAGCCGGGTTCTTCAAGCACACAGTCCCTGGCCCTGATCCATGATGCACCCCACACACCACGCACCTGAACCCCATCACCTGCCCACCCCACAGTGCTCTAAGCACCTCCACCCCACTTCACACCCACCTGTGAGTGCATGCACACCTACCACAGGCCAACCCAACTCTCCTGCTTAAGCGTACAGTCTGAATCCCCCAATGCCTAGCCCCTCAACTCCCACCTCCCCTCAGTGCCACCTACAGGTGGTGGCCAACACATCCAGGCCACAGGCGATCACATTCATACCCAGGCTATACAGCCCTGCAACCCTGCCCAGCATCCACCCCACCACTACCTGCCTGCCACACCCCCACCACCTGCTGAAACCTCTGTGCAGATGCGTACCAGGACCCCACCCGGCAGACCAGCACACACCACGGCCCTGCCCCTGAGACCCACACAGACTCACAGGCTTATCCTCCCTGCCAACAGGAACCTACACATGCCTGTATGGACCAGTAGACCCTTACACCCCAGCCCCTACCCCCACACATGCAGCATTACCCCACCCACCAACAACCTGAAGAAATTAAACAAAAAAAAATCATAAGAGGATACTATGAACAACTCTATGCCAACAAAGCAGACAACTTAGATGAAAGGGACAAATTTCTAAACACGCACTAACAGGCTACCCTGACTCAAAGAGAAATCAAATATGTCAACAAACCAGTCACAAGTAAAGAGATTCACTCAGTCATCAAAAACCTTCCTACAAAGAAAAGACCAGGGCCAAATGGTTTCACAGGGGAATTTTATCAAACATGCCAAAGAAAAAATTAACAGAAATTCTGCTCAAATTCTTCCAAGAAATTCAGTGAAAAGGAACACTACCTAATTCAGTTTTTGAAGCTAAGATCACTTTAACACCAAAACCAGGCAAAGATGCTATGAGAAAGAAAAACTACAGGCTAATCTCCCTAAAGAACATAGGTGTGAAAATCCTCAACAAAATACTAGCAAATTGAATCCAACAACACATTAAAAGTATTCCACACCATGTCCAAGTGGGGTTATACCAGGAGTGCAAAGATGGTTCAACACAAGAAAATCAATTTAATGCCATAAAACACATTAACAAATCGAAAGGGAAAAATCACATGACCATCTCAACTGATGCTGAAAACACATTCAAAAAAATTCAAATTCCTCTTCCCATAAAAACACTTCAAAAGCTAGGAATCAAAGATAAGTTCCTCAATATGATAAAGAGACTATATGACAAATCAATAGCCAGTACTGTATTCAGTGGAGAGAGATTGAAAGCTTTCCCTCTAAGATTATAAACAAGACAAGGATGCCCTCTGTCACCACAATTATTCAGCACTGTACTATAAGTTCTACCTAGAGCAATCAGGCAAGAAAATCAAATAAAATGCATCCAAATTGGAAATAAAGAAGTAAAACTTTCTTTATTTGCAGATGACATGTTACTATGCTTGAAAAGTCTTGAGAAATGTACAACAAAAGTACTTGAGCTAACAAACAAACTCAGTAAGGTGGCAGGAGATAATAGTAAAGTGAAAAAAATCAGTAACATTTCTATACACAAGCAACAACCTGAGGATTCAATTAAGGGAAAAAATCCCATTGAAAATAACAACTAAATGAAGTACCTAGGAATGAACTTAACTAGGAAAATAAAGGACTTCCAGTTAGAAAATAGCGTAATGTTGCTAAAAGAAATCAAAGAAGAGCTAAGCAGATGGAAAGACAGTCCCTCCTCAATGCAGTACCAATCAAGATTCCAATGACCTACTTTGAATGACTGATTCAATTTCTTTACTTGTGATTGGTTTGTTGAGGTCATCTATTTCTTCTTGAGTCAAAGTTGGTTGTTCATGCCTTTCTAGGAACCTGTCCATTTCATCTACATTGTTGTATTTATTAGCGTAAAGTTGTTCATAGTATCCTGTTATTACCTCCTTTATTTCTGTGAGGTCAGTGATTGTCTGCTCTTCCATTTCTGATCTTATTTATTTGCGTCCTCTCTCTTCTTCTTTTTGTCAATCTTGCTAAGGGCCCATCAATCTTATTGATTTTCTCATAGAACCAACTTCTGGTCTTATTGATTTTCTCTATTGTTTTCATGTTCTCAATTTCATTTATTTCTGCTCTAATCTGTGTTATTTCTTTCCTTTTGCTTGCTTTGGGGTTAGTTTGCTGTTCTTTCTCCAGTTCTTCCAAGTGGACAGTTAATTCCCGAATTTTTGTCCTTTATTCTTTTTTGATATAGACATTTAGGGCAATAAATTCCCCTCTTAGCACTGCCTTTGCTGCATCCCATAGGTTTTGATAAGTTTTGTTTTCATTTTCATTCGCCTCGAGATATTTACTAATGTCTCTTGTAATTTCTTCCTTGACCCACTGGTTGTTTAAGAGTGTGTTGTTGAGCCTCCACGTATTTGTGAATTTTCTGGCACTCTGCCTATTATTGATTTCCAACTTCATTCCTTCATGATCTGAGAAAGTGTTGTGTATGATTTCAATCTTTTTAAATTTGTTGAGACTTGCTTTGTGACCCAGCATATGGTCTATCTTTGAGAATGATCCATGAGCACTTGAGAAAAAGGTGTATCCTGCTGTTGTGGGGTGTAATGTCCTATAAATGTCTGTTAAGTCTAGCTCATTTATTGTAATATTCAAACTCTCTGTTTCTTTATTGATCCTCTGTCTAGATGTTCTGTCCATTGATGAGAGTGGTGAATTGAAGTCTCCAACTATTATGGTAGATGTGTCTATTTCCCTTTTCAGTATTTGCAGTGTATGCCTCACGTATTTTGGGGCATTCTGGTTCGGTGCATAAATATTTATGATTGTAATGTCTTCTTGTTGAATTGTTCCTTTTATTAGTAGATAGTATCCTTCTTTGTCTCTTTTAACTGTTTTACATTTGAAGTCTAATTTGTTGGATATTAGTATAGCTACTCCTGCTCTTTTCTGGTTGTTATTTGCATGAAATATCTTTTCCCAACCTTTCACTTTCAACCTATGTTTATCTTTGGGTCTAAGATGTGTTTCCTGTAGACAGCATATAGAAGGATCCTGTTTTTTAATCCATTCTGCCAGTCTATGTCTTTTGATTGGGGAGTTCAGCCATTAACATTTAATGTCATTACTGTTTGGGTAGTACTTTTCTCTGCCATTTTACCTTTTGTATTTTATATATCCTTCTTTCCTTCTTTCTACACTCTTCTCCATACCTCTCTCTTCTGTCTTTTCATATCTGTCTCTAGAGCTTCCTTTATTATTTCTTGCAGAGCTGGTCTCTTGGTCACAAATTCTCTCAGTGACTTTTTGTCTGAAAATGTTTTAATTTCTCCCTCATTTTTGAAGGACAATTTTGCTGGATATAGGAGCCTTGGTTGGCAGTTTTTCTCTTTTAGTAATTTAAATATATCATCCCACTGTCTTCTTGCCTCCATGGTTTCTGCTGAGAAATCTACACATAGTCTTATTGGGTTTCCCTTGTATGTGATGGATTGTTTTTCTCTTGCTGCTTTCAAGATCCTCTCTTTCTCTTTGACCTCTGACATTCTAACTAGTAAGTGTCTTGGAGAACGTCTATTTGGATCTATTCTCTTTGGGATGCACTGCACTTCTTGGATCTGTAGTTTTAGGTCTTTCATAAGAGTTGGGAAATTTTCAGTGATAATTTCTTCCATTAGTTTTTCTCCTCCTTTTCCCTTCTCTTCTCCTTCCGGGACACCCACAACACGTATATTTGTGTGCTTCATATTATCATTCAATTCCCTGAGGACCTGCTCAAATTTTTCCATTCTTTTCCCTATAGTTTCTGTTTCTTTTTGGATTTCAGATGTTCCATCCTCCAGTTCACTAATTCTAACCTCTGTCTCTTGAAATCTACCATTGTAGGTTTCCACTGTTTTTTCATCTCTTCTACTGTATCTTTCATTCCCATAAGTTCTGTGATTTGTTTTTTCAGACTTTCCATTTCTTCTTTTTGTTCATTCCTTGCCTTCTTCATGTCCTCCCTCAATTGACTGATTTGGTTTTTGAAGAGGTTTTCCATTTCTGTTCATATATTCAGAATTAGTTGTCTCAGCTCCTGTATCTCATTTGAATTGTTGGTTTGTTCCATTGACTGGGCCATATCTTCAATTTTCCTGGTGTGATTTGTTATTTTTTGCTGGCGTCTGGACATTTAATTACCTTAATTAGTTTATTCTGGAGATTGCTTTCACTTATCTTACCTAGGGTTTTCTTGCTAGGTGAGTTTGTTGTCTATCTGTTCTTTGACTTTCAGTTCAGCTTTTTCTGGGCCTCTAGCTTAAGTTTTGTTTAACAGAGGGTAATTTTTCAATTTTTGTTTTCTTCTTTCTTGTCCTGCTTGTAAGGTGCCTTTTCCCTCCCTACCCTTAGGAGGGTCTACATAGGTATTACAGACTCCAGCTGGGTCTTCACGGACTAAACTCGCCTCCTTTCAGAGGGAAGGAATCACCTGTGTCAGTTTTCCCTGAGTGTGAGACCCAGCAGGTTGAAAGACTTTCCTGTGAAGTCTCTGGGCTCTGTTTTTCTTATCCTGCCCAGTATGTGGCACTTGTCTGTCTGTGAGTCCCACCAGCAAAAGATGTTGTGGCTCCTTTAACTTTGGAAGGCTCTCCCTGCTGGGGGTGTGGTGGAGACAGAGGAAAGGTTGTAGGCTGGTTTTAATGGCTTCAAATTGCGAAGCCCTGGGGTCTGAATTCCTTGAGAGAGGGATTCCACCTGAGTTGCGTTTCACCCCTCCCGTGGGGAAGGTTCAGGCGGGAGATAGCCCTGAAAGCAGCCTGTTTCTGCATATTTTGGGGCAGTTGCAGCCTGCGTAATCCTGCCGCTGAATCCAGAGGCAGCCAATCCTCCACAGAAACAGCCACAGAAGGCTCTGTTTCGTCCCCTTTCCTTTTTTTCGGTTAGCGCAATAGGCGACCTCCGCCTTGACCAGTTTCGCCTGAGCTGGGGGCCTAATTTTAGTAGTCAGAATTTGTTTATTAATGCCACTATTGGTGTTTGGTTGGACTCAGTCTCTGCTACTGTTAGAGTTTCTTTCCTTTCCCTCTGGGAAGCCGCCTGTGGGGGAGGGGAGCCAGGGGCCAGCCGGCACAGCTTGGGGAACTGCGCACAGCTTGGGGAACTCACTGTTCCGGAGACTCGCAGCCAGTCCAGCTGGTCCAGACTGGGGTACGCTGTGTGTCTAGTCACTGTCGTGGCTCCAGGAGCTGTTCTGTACTTTTTGTGGTTATTTAGTAGTTGCTCTGGAGGATGAACTAAAACGCACGCACATTACTAAGCCACCATCTTGGCCCCCTAGCCCCCAATGACCTATTTTGAAGACATGGAAAAGCTAGTTACCAAATTCATCTGGAAAGAATCCCCAAATAGCTAAACTCATCCTTAAAAAAAGAATAACATACTGGGAGGATTAACACTTCATCATTTTTAAACTTACTATAAAGCCATAGTGGTCAAAACATAACGGTATTGCACAAAGAAGTAATTGACGAATGGAATCAAATGGAGAGCACAAATATGAACTACAAAATCTATAGTCAACTGACCTTCAACAAGACCCCCAAATCCACTGCACTGGGACAAAATAGGCATTTCAATAAGGGGGCATGGAAAAACTGGATATCGATAGCCAAAAGAACAAAAGAGGACCCTCACCTTACACCCTATGTAGAAATTAACTCTAAGTGGGTCAAACACGTAAGTATAAAATCTAGGACCATGAAGCTTCTACAAGAAAACGTAGGGGAACATCTTCAAGATCTAGTAATTGAAGGTATCTTCCTACACTTTACACTGAAAGCACTAGCAACAAATGAAAAAATAGATAAATGGGAACTCCTCAAAATCAAATGCTTTTGTGCCTCAAAAGGCTTTGTCAACTTGCTACTTATCATAACCTGCCAAGCCCCAACCAGGACCATTCCAGCCAATCCACATAGGGCAATATAGAAGATTCCACAAGGATTCCATGCACTAGAGTAACTTTCCAGAAACCTACAACCTCCAGAAAGACCTCTGGTCCAGATAAGTTCGGAAACCTAGCCCAGACTCTCCAGAACATCAGATAGTCCCATCTCTTTAACCCATACTAGTGACAGACCCTTCCAATATGAAAAATTGAAAGTGGCCACAGTCCAAACACCCTAAAGAGAGGGATGGAAAGATCAAAGGTGATGGTGGAGTTATACAGAGAAGATAAGATTTAACCAATGAATATGAATGTTGAGTCATTAAAGTGATCTCTCTTTTAATCTTCAGTATTTTAGAGTAGTTGGAAGTAAAAACCTAAAATTGTGGAATTGTCACCCATGTCAAACTCTGAAATATGTTCTACAACAAGTTGTGGTGATGTGTTTTGAAATTTATAGCTCTTTCGTACATAAGTTATTTTTCACAAAAAAGAAGGAATAAAAGTCAATTGTGATGATAAAAAATATTTAAGCCCTCTAGCTTCCTGTATTCTGGAAGGAAAAATATGAGAGGATCCTATGTAGCCCATGACAAACTCTAGGACCTGTCCTGTAACTACTAGCTGAAGAATACTTTGAAAACCATTGTTTTCTTTCTTATTTCTTTGCTTTGTACATATGTTATACTACAGAATAAAAACAGGCTTTATCAAAAAGGTGAAGAAGGAGCCAATTCAATCAGAGGAAATATTTGAAAATCACACATTGGGACGGTTTGATATCCTATATATATAAAGAAACCATACAACTCAACAGCAAAAGAACAAAAAACCCAATTATAAAATGGACTAAAGATATGAACAGGCACTTTTATGAAGAGCAAATACAGATGGCTCAAAAGCACATGATGAAATGCTTATTCGCATTATCTATAAGGGAAATGCAGATGAAGACTACAATGAGATACCACCTCATACCTATAGGAATGGCTACTATTAAACAAACAGTAAATTACAAATAGTGGAGAGGATGGGGAGAAAATGGGATATTTATGTACTGCTGCTGGGAATGTAGAGTGGTACAGCTGCTATGAAAGGCAGTTTGGTGGTTCCTTGGGAAACTAAATTATCAAGTGGCCCAATGACCCAGTAATAGCACTACACATTATACACAAAGCAGAGAGGAAAGCAGTGACACAAACAGACATTTCCACGCCAATGTTCATAACAGCAGTATTCACAATTGCCAAAAGATGGAAACAAACCATGCACCTATGAACAGATGAGTGGATTAACAAAATGTGGTACACATATACAATGGGGTATTTGGCAGCAGTAAGACCACATGATGGCCCGAAGCACATGTTAAGATAGATGAGCCATGAGGACATAATTCTGAGTGAAATAAGCCAGACACAAAATAATAGATACTGTATGATTACACTTTTATGACCAAGGTAAATGGAAAATCAGAGGATGGTGATACAGAATACAAAGGACCTAGAGAAACAGGGAAAGTAGAGATGGGCGAACGGTAAGCTAATGAGGTTGAACAGAAATGTAAAGGAATAGATAGAAGTGAAGGTGCTTTTCTAGAGGGTCTATAAGTAATATAACCATACTGAAGGTGAACATAATTGAAAAGGGTTGTATAGACCTATGTGTCCCACTGATTAACATTACAAATACAAATAACTTCTTGCAAGAACTATCGCAAAGGCTTGAACCTTGTACAAAGCATGATAAGTTCATGGCACAGGGCGAAATTGCTATTGCATGCCATGGGCTATGTCTAACAGGAACACATAAACAGTAACAGCAACTGCAGAGGAAAGAATGGGGAGAGGGACAAGAGTTACGGGGAAGTTTAGATTTTCTATTTGGTGAGAGTGTGTTTATTAGTTATCTTCTTTTGGCACACAATGAATTCATCTAAAATTGAGAGTGCTGATGGATTGCTGGCTTTGGACATTATACATGATGCCCAAAGAATGGAGCTGGCTGAAAGATAAACTGACTGAGGAAGTAGAGTGGTAAACAATGGTGTGTACATATGATCAAATATTGTGCTGCTTCAAAAAGGAACAAAGTTGTGAGGCATGCAATATTGTGTATCAACCTGTGGGACACTGGTGTGGCAAAAAAAGCCAGAAACTAAAGAGCAAATATTGTATGGTTTCATTTAGAAAATAGTTATGAAAAAACAGAGCCTTAGATAGTAAACTCTTATAGCACTCACATGAAGTCTGGAGTGGTAATTGTCATTTCTGGATTTCACGAGGCGGTTTTATATATGTATAACCTATAATTTGGAGATAAGAATGATGGTGATCATGTCAGCTGTAAGCCAATACAGAATACAGGGCTACAGAAGACACTGACTATATTTTAGAACCTCACCTACTCTTTGAGACCAAAGGATGAAAGATTTATCTTGCCCAGAACCTAAACTATCTGTAGCACATAATATAACTCAATCTATCTGGATAGATCATTTAAACAATTCAAACACAGTGAGCTTACAAAGGAGTGAGGGCCTTTAATCCTGTATAGCTTAATGCAACGCCTGAATATATCCCAGAGTAAATTAAGCACATACTCAAGAAGTATTGATAAAATCCCTTGAGGGATGGAGAAAAAATATGGAACTATTAAACTGTCCACCAGGGAAACACCTGATACTGTGTCAAACATTAGGGATGCCCAAATCAGCAGGATAAACCCTTGATCTTGAGGCTTGCTCTGGTGAAGCTTATGCATGTAGCAGATTAGCTTAGTCTACCTATTGGTGTATCCAGGAATTACTTCCAGAGGACCTCTCTCTAAGCCTAACTCTGCAAGTGAAATCATTGCCCTACCCCCATGTGGGACATGACATCCAGGGGTGGAAGTTTCCCTGGTGGCATGGTAGATGCCTTCCAGGGATGAGCCTGGCCTTGAAACCATGGTATCAATAATGCCATCCTACCAAAAAGGGGAAAAATGTATAACAAATAAGGTATCAGTGAATTCAAATAGAGTCAAGAGGCTACTCTGGAGGTCACTCTTACACAAACTTCAGTTAGATACTGCTGCCTATAATAGCTCGCCAAACCCCAACTAAAACCATTTCTGCCAATCCTAAAGAACACCTCAGGTGTTATATAAGATTTTCCAAAGGTTCCACGAACTAAGGTAACTTTCCAGAAACCTACAACCCCCAGATAGTTCTCTGTATCAGATAAGTCGTGACATGCAGTGAGACCAGCCTCTCCAGAACATCCACTAGTTCCATCCCACTATTCCATGTTATCGACAGCCCCTTCCAATGTGAAAAATTACAATGCGCATAGCCTCAATACTCCATAGAATGGGAGAAAAATCAAAGGTGATGGTGGAGTTATACAGAGAAGGTAGGGTTTAACAAATGAGAATGAGTGCTATCATTATACTGATATTTCCTTTAGTCTCTGGGATCTTTGAGCAACTAGAAGCAAAAACCTAAAATTGTGGAATTGTAACTCATACCAAACTCTGTAATGTGTTCTCAACTAATTATTGTGAAGTGCATCGCTGAAAAATGATTCTCTTCTGTTTCATATTTCATCCATGAAAAACCTGAAATATGGGCACTTTCACGGAATCAATAAAATTGAAACATAAAAAAAAGATACAAAAACTGTTCTTCTCTCCCAAACTTAGGATTGATGTCCGATCATTTAAAAACAATATGAAAAGAAGAAACAAACCAAAGAACAAGAAAATCTACTCTATACTTTCTATGTACTTTTACTTATCTGATGACTTAAAGTATAAAAGTAGGCATGACACCATTCTGCCAAAACGCACAGTATAATTGGTACAGTGCACTGCTATTAATTTTGAGTTAGGATATGATTGGTTAGTGTGGGGTGAGGGGCACAAGAATGTTTCCGTACCAAATGGAAGCATTTACAGGACATTTATGAAAGGGATGCCTATGTCTTTTGTTGGCAGGAGGATTCATCCTGATGGAGAAAAGGCCATAAGGAGACTCACCATTAGGAGCCAGGGCCAGGAATCCTTCTATGGGTCCCAGGGAGAAAGGAGGCAGGTGTGAGGTCAGACGGGGGCCAACATCACTTGGCATCCTGCAGTGTGGTCCAGCTTCATTTGGAAAAGAGAAAATAGAGAAGGTCCAGGAACCCTATTTGAAACATATGAAGGTGAGATGAGGTTCCCAGTGCTAAAAAATACATGAACCAAGTCCATGTCCAAGGTGTTCAAGAAAATCTGAAACATATCTCCTCTTAGATGGATCTCCCCAGTGTCACCAGATCTCAATCATATCATCCTCCAGCCTAACTCAGGGGCAGAGCCTGTCCAATTCCTCCAATGTCACCTCAATGAAACCTAGAAGAAACCACTGGTGTCCATGTAAGTAGCTTGGCTAAGAACTGGTAACACATGTGACCTCTTTGTTACTAATCCTTGGGTAAAACACAGCACTAGGGAACTTCTTAGGAAGCAGATGGTGAATATTGGGTATTTGTGGCTCTGAAGGTTTTCTGACCAGGATCTTAGGTGGAATGTATCCTTGCCCACCAGGTGTGCTACAGCTGGCCCCTACATTCTTGCCTGGGAAAGGACTTGAACTACCTGAGCTCCTGTCTAGGTAAGAGCCGGCTGCCCTGGGATAAACACGCAAAACATGCAAAAATCTCCAAATGTCATGGGGAAAACATACACAACATGTAAAGAAATGAAATGTTCCCAAAGCCTTGAATACAAAGAAATAACCCTGATTTTTTATATAAATACATTGCATCTCACACTTTCCAAAAACACTGAGCCCCAGCTACACTCAGACAACATACTCATGACTTCTTATTCCCAAATATCCACACCAACACACCAATCCACCCCTTTGAATACATATATCACATTTCCACCAACCCACTAAATACACATACGACCCCCAAACTATGAATTCATAGGAACACAATCACAAAAACATGCACAATATAGGTCGTAGTCTGAATTTTTACATACCCAAGGGGTCTGCAGATAACACACACAGAATACCCCATGTCCAGGACAACAAACAGCCACCTCTCCTCCACCCGCAATCAAGCACAAAACTTCCTCAGATACGGACACTGAACCCTTACCCCAAGGAAGAACACACGTGTCTCTCACACTCCAGACACATCCCCCCCAGAACCTCCACAGCTCAAGAATACCCCGATCAGACCACGCCAGAGCCCCGATTCCACACAGGGCAGAGCACAGCAAAACTCAGCCTCAACCTCTGCAAGTGAACGCAGAGATTAAATGGACACACAGACATGCAATAAATTTAATAGCTGTAGCCGCATCTACAAATAATTTAAATATATACATCATTTAAAACAATTAAATATATACATACACACCATTTACCCTCACTCCATAGCCAGTTCCCGCATGATGCGTTGGATCTTCATGCCTTAGAATGTCACGCAGGTTGCAATGGTGTCAGCCACCCCTTTCCTCGGCAGAACAGCGGTTTTCAAATGCGGAGGGTCTCACATCACTGGCATCAGCAGGAACGAACCTGCCGGGCACAGGGCCCGTGCTTTGCCCCATTTCCCAGCGCACTTGAACCCCGGACCCCCCAAACCCCGTCAGCGCCGCGGGTCCGGTCCCCGCGCTCCTCGGGCCCACGGGGCGGCGCACGGCGGGAGCCTGAGGGCAGGACACGGCCTTGGGGAGCAGCTCCCGACGGACACGGAGGACACAGGACCCAAGAGCACATGCGACAGCGAGCTCAGGGCCACATTAGACAGCCTCGGGGCTCAGCAGCCATTCTCTGTCTTACACAAGCGGCATAAAAGCTCGTAGGAGCGGCGGGACCGCGGTCAGAGGACGCACCTCGCGCCCCACCCCGAGGTCCGGGACGCGCCCTCGTGTGTGCGCATGCGCCTCTCTGCAGTGCTCTGCGCATGCGCCTCTCTGCAGCGCTGTGCGCATGCGCCTCTCTGCAGGGACCGGTTCCCAACCGACTCAAGGGGCGGTTTGAGGGCGGGAGACCACGTGCCTAGAACACTGGTGGCCCCAGGCTGTGCGCATGCGCAGGGCGCAGGGGCGGGGCCTACCGGATATGCAAGAAATGGATCTTCAGGAAGGGGCTGCCAGGCCTGTCCAGAGCAGGAGATGCCTTTCTCCAAAATCCTGCCTAGCATCTCTCCCTTTGTGAATGCACGTGTAGGAAGAGACCAATAGCGTTTTTTATAATTATGAAACTGCAGCGCAATTCCATGCAATTAAGGAGTAAAACTTCTTATTAATAATAATATAACAACTCAGTGAAATATTGTTAGAAGAGACCAGCCCTAAGGCAGTGTCCTCAGACGGGAAGGACTGTGTATGCTCGCCTGGACTGCGTTTATACAGTTCTTACTCCGTCCTTTAAAAACCACAGATACTTTCTTAGACTACCTGTATCGCATGCAATATATTTGGAAAATACTTAGGCTAAAATATTATTTGTTTACTGAGTTTTAAATTTAACTGGGAATGATGTGGGTTATTTTGTAAATTCTGTCAACCTTCTTCTTAGGCACAATTCAAAATTCAAAGGAATTGTAGACCTATTCCTTTTACTAATCTAAGAAAACAATGGTCTTAACCAAGCTACCAGTGCAAACACGGTAATTGCAGCAAAAATATGATAATGGAAATACAGAACAACACATTTTAATCATCAGAAATACAAGTCAAAAAGTTAGTTTAAATGATGTTCTATTGTATTTGCTTTTATTTATGAGAAACGAGGATGACATGCAGATAGCAGTCGAACATGCTGAATCTCTTCAGAAAATCCTGAATTCCAAAGTTGTTACCTTGTCTTCATAAATACACATGCAATACATTTCTCACATTCTACGTTCTAAATTTGATTCAGAAAATGATACTGTGCCCAAAGTGGCAAACCTACCACTACAACTGCAGAGCAGAGTCTGTTGACAGGCACCAAACTAGGTTTACATAAATGACTTGGGATAAATCTTGTGCTGTGTATCTGAGGAAAAAAATCCACAAAATGCTCTAACGAGGTACATGCCAATTGTGAAACCAAATTATTCTTTGAAGGGAACACCCACATTTTGTCCACCTGTAGGAGACCTTCAGTCAGTCTCCCCTCCCCCACTTCAAGCCCACCTGCCCTCTCCCCTCCCCCATTGTAGAATGTCTTGAGTCCTACATTCTAGCCCTGTTTAGATTCAAATTTTCCAACCTTTCCTTGGATTCCTGAGAATCTGCTGGAAGCAGGTCACTCTCTGAGTCCTGGAATTGACTCTGTGAATCAGGAATTGGATCCTGAAATTGAAACAGTGGTCTGTGTTCAAGCACACAGGAGGGATTTCAGAAGGAGGTAAGAATGTAGGATGGAGGCGTGTTATAAGAGTACTTTTCAACTTCAAGAGCCATTCCTCAACTCTAGGGAAATTTCAAATTGACGCATCTTCTTGGACAAACATTGAACTAACTAGAGGAAGGAGAAGGCACTTATTCAGTCAAGGACATCTCACCTGTAGAGTGGGGAGCAGGTTGGAAACCTGAGAAGTGCAGTTGAGGGTAGATCTCCTTGGAGGTAGATCTGGATGTGAGAACTACACCGCCTATATAGAAAGGATGGGGGCAGGCAGATTTAATCTCTCTAGAATGAAGAAAAGACACATGAAAAGTATAATAAAGAGCGGTGGAATTATGTTGTGTATTGGCACAGAGGCTTGCCTAGAACCTGTGTTATTTCTTTGGGCACCTGGAAATTCCTCAATGATTTTATTTTAAGGATAAGAAATGGAGTAAATAAGATCTCGCAGGGTAGTCAGAAACAATGGTGTAAAATGAAAAGTGTTCAGGAGGTTATCTGTGTCTACATCTGCAGTGAAAGATTCTCATGGTGAGCTAGCCTGGAAGTTACTCTAATTGTCCCAACCCAGAGTCTCTAAGCTCTTGCCAGACCAGAGACATCTTCTCTCTCACTCCAGGTACATGTTTTCTTTCATTCAAAAAGTTCAGGTCCATTGGATAGCTTCACCTAATAATAGAAGAAGTTGGGGATCCATAAATTTTTCTGAATTGTTCTCATTATGGAATCTGAGATCTTCAGAACCACATCAGCTGGTTCATAACCTCATGAGGAACCCACAGGCCTTCATTTTACAGCTGAGATGAAGATGTTGGTTATATTCCATGAGTACTTCATGGTCATGGGTTGGAAATTGGGTGTTGTTGGCTCTTCAACTGAACATTCTATGAAAAAATGACTTATTTTCCACAAGTGAAATAAGAGTAACAAGGAATTAAGTAATGTTTTGTCTATTATTATTATTATCAACAACCCTAGAACAGCTTTGTGAGTCATTGTTCTCTTGTTCTGGCTCTCTTTGAGTACAGTCTGAGTGAGGATCCTGTGCACAGGAACGTTTTCCAGACTTCAAAGCCCCCAAATGGTACCTGACTCATGCCTGGTGATGCCCCCAAATGGTACTGATCATGCAGAAAATACAGGTTTCCCATAGACCATCCTTACACACTCAGTTTTCCCTATCATAACATTTTGCAGTAGTGTGGCAGGCTTGTTGCAATGTATGAAACAATATTATTATACAATTAACTATAGTCCAAAGTTTACAAAGTTCATTGTGTTGTACAGTCTGGGGTCCTTACTTCTGTTGTTAAGGGCTCTAAGTAGAATGACAACTTAGTGTGCATAACTCCTTATCAATCTTGAATTGGAAAGTTTAAACCTCTGGAATTCTCTCCTTATACGCTTACTAATCATCTTTTATAGGTTCTGACTGACCCTCTCCAGCAATTGTTGGTTGTTACATGATTGATTCCTGGGGAAATCAAAATCCCCTGTCCTGAAACAGAAATTCCTGATGGGTTGAGTTCAGGGAGCTGGCCTTGGCCCTGTGTAACCTGGGTTTGGTGGGAGCCGAGGAGTAACAGGCATATGTCTGGGAAGGAGGTGTAAAGGGCATGGACTTCAGAAAGTTTTCCCTAGGAAGACTTCTTTTGTTGTTGAGAGGAAGAAAGGCATGAAAGATGATTAATAATGACAATCAGACAAAGGAAGATTGAGGAGAATATGGAAAACTGCTCTTTGGGAATCTACATTATTTGAAGCTCCCATGGCTGCCTAGAATTTATCCTATACAACCTCCCTCATCTGCTCTTGAGTGTGCTGAGGGACCTTTTTCCAGATAGCACATGCCAAATTGGGTCTTTGTTCTGCATCGGCCTTTGAAGTTACCCAGGTATGTGGTGGTGATCTCCTCAGTTAGGTGCTGTGATCCAGTGAAGTAAGAGCTCCATTCTTCTTGGCAGTCAGAGGTCTGGGACTCCTGAACTGGGAGCTAGTTCTCCAATGGAAACACTGTCATCTGGATTTCTGGAACCTGGAATCACTAGGGGACATTTGCTAACACTGCAGTTTCCCTGTCCACATGCCTGCTCACCTAATGAAGTTCACGCCTCTGATACCTCAAGGAGTAAAGGGGAATCACTGACAGCATCAACATTTTAGTCTTTTTTTTACTAACCCATTCAAACATTTCCTTGTTTCTACAGAATCTTCAGTGCACTGGCCAGACGTGACCATGAAGCCTGGAGTCTCCCTGTATCCTTTCACTGCACAGCCCATTTCCCTGCCCCCTCCTGCCCCACCACACCCACTTCCCGGGGTGCAGCACCCACTGCCCATCCTGAATCCATCTTTCCCTCCTGGCACCTTTCTAGTGCAGCCTGCTTTCCCCGGGACACTACTGGTGACAGGAAATGGGGGCCCTGTCACCAGTGGGCCTGGAGCTGACAGGGCCATTTTCCAAGTCTGGAACCAAGGGGGATCAACTGCAGCTCCACAAACTCAGACCTTTCTCCTTCCTCAGAACCCCCACATTTCGACTGCCTCAGGGATCCTTGCCGGGGGTGGTCAGCTTCCCCCTCCCATGATCTTGACAGCTTCTACAGTGCAGACCATTAGACCTGACACTGCTGTGGGGGGCACCCAGGCTGCTGTGGGCGGTTGGTGGCCCGGCATTCCCCCTCAAGCTCCACCACCAGTTTCCCAGCTGACCCCCATTTTTCCTCCAGGAAATGCTTCATCTATGCCACAGGGGTCCTCCAGGGAGGGAGGCCCTGTGTCCACCCACATGAAGCCCTCACAGGATGACTCCCAGAACCCGAACAGTGTTTACGAGAACTTCCGACGGTGGCAGCGCTACAAGTCCCTGGCCCGGATGCACTTCTGCCTTAGTCCTGATACTGAAGCTTTTTCCTGCTTTCTAATGTGAGTGTCTTCCACTCAGGGACAGATTGATTATCTCGGAGTATTCTGATAAAGAGGCTTAGGGAATGGACAATAAGATTAGGGTATTAGGGAATAATTGAAGGAAGGTCATGAGGGAAAATGGACCTATTGAGAGCAGATATATTCTAAATACCTTACACAGGGATCCAAGTTTCACCTAATTGTCTAAATCTTGGGTCAGCTAAGGACTTTCTCAATGACATGGGCTCTGATTTACCTTTGGTTCTGGATATGTAATCCAGATCCTAACACATGAGGGTCTGGGTCTGCACTTCCCAAATCCTTTTCTACAGGACCTCCATCTCAGAATCATCTCTGAAGTTTCTTCAATTGCTCATCCTTTGGAACTCTGCAAATGGGTACCCAGGAAAAGCTTTTAATGTACCCTCAGGGGTCATTCCATACAAAAGAAAGTGAAGGCTCAGAGGCAAATCAGAGTCTCAAGTAAATGTCTTCCTTGAGCGTGGTTTTCCCAAACAGAACCCTCATATTGGTATTTGTATACAATCTCTGATAAGGGGAATGTGAGGTAGAAGTACTGAAAATCCTAGAGTAAACATCGGAAGGAGGACATGAAGGGACAGAGGGCAGAGCACAGGTGAGGGGGAAGGCGATGTGTGCAGGGTCTGGGCAGGGAAAGGAGGAGGTTCAGGAAGAATATTAATGACATGGAGGATTTTAGCCCAGTGCTTCGATCCCTGGCCCGTCGGAAGCCCAATATGCCCCTGGAGGAGGGACTGCATAGAGCCGTGCAGGAATGGCAACACACGAGCAACTTTGACAGGATGATTTACTACGAGATGGCAGGAAAGTAAGTCAAAGGATCCTCATTATTTTGCAAGGGTTGGGTAGTGGGGTGCAATGGAAAATGATGAGGCAGGTTGTTGTCAGGCAATGTTGGTGGTCATTCGATCGGATGTTCATGGGATGGGGTGTTAACTGAGGATTCCTGGGATATTGAAGGTACAACTCTTCCTTGCAGTAGCTTCCCCATTCATCTTTACTGCAGGCACTGTCCTCATCTCCATTTCCTAGCATGCTCAAACCTTCTCGGATAGTCATCTGCAGATACCATGATACTGAAGATCTAAGGATAAGTTTGGGTATAATTCCTGCAGATTCTAACTCGATTAAATTCCAAGTTGTAGGAACTATTCAGTAGGTGACATGCTCTACCAGCTAGATCTGTAACTATCTCCATGGATAGGGACACAGATGCTAGGTTCATAGAACTTAGAGGTCACCATCTCTTCAGAAATAGTGGCCAGAAATCATTTCCCAATATCCCAGAGGAGGCAAACTTGGAAGAGTTTGGTTAGGGGAAGCCAGGGACTCCGGCATCCTGTGCAAGGGTCCTTCAGCCCTTACCTCCATGTCTCCATGTTAATCCCTTGGCTAAAACACAAAGCCATGGCAAACACATTAAAACCACCTCATTAACACCATCCATTACCAATAATTTCCATCCTTCCAATAGGAAACATGTACATTTTACGTGGAAATTAAACCCATAATGTTTGAATCTGCCCAGTTCCCAGATCTTCACATATCATTACTTGGCTTACTTGTCCAAATCTCTACATTCCAGGCTAGGATTCCTAGATCTAGGCACTGATCCCTGATTTATGTACCATAATTACATCCCAGACCCAGCTTTTGAATGACAGCTCTTCACATCTAGGGTGTCAAAGCAGTGTTTGGGGTAAGGTCCACTGGCCTGTTTTAATTCAATATCCTATACAAACATTGTTTTGTCCCATTGGGTCCTAGCTGAGGAAGGTGTAGTGAAAATAATCAAAGCTATGTGTACATCCTTGAGCATCTACCATACCATGGAAGGTCCATTTTCTTCACATCCTTCTTAAATTTTGGTGTGTTGTG